>NW_028281080.1:7500-40000 GCF_059751285.1 Brachycentrus maculatus | reverse complement strand
GGCACCTACCCTTGATTTACACCCCGAGCAACAGCTTGCTCCGCATTTACCCCGCCAGTAAAGTGACGCACTTGCGAGTACGTCGGAAGCGCCGATGTTGCGTACGTACGTTATAATAAGTCGTAAGTTGTTACGCAATTTCGACGATATCTCCCCAACCCTTATAAGTATATTGATCTGTTCCATGTGTCTGAAGGAGTTTTCCGAAGCGGGATTCTTCTACACCTTTAGAAATAGTTCTTATGCATATTTTTGATTTTTGTATGTATTTAATGTATACGTTTTAAATCTTTAAGTTTGTAATATATGTATATCGTAGTCGTACAGGAGAAAGTGACCAACTACCAAAACGTAAAATGTTCAGGAAGGCCATTTAAGTCACTTTTGCGTGTCAAGAAAATAAACACCAATGCATTTTTAACGATACAATATATTATACTTCCAAGTTTAAAATCGTTTGGGATTTTTTCAAGGCAGTATTAAGCTTGTAAGATATCAAAAAGCCAATGATCACGTTTTTGTAAAACAATGCACTTGGTCACTTTCTCCTGTATAACTACGATATGTTAATTGAAAATAATTCATTTTCATTCGAACCCTTATCCGCACCCCAATGGTGCATAGGGCACTGCATCATATAAACGCAGTATTATCTTGATCGTTTACACACGAAGGAAAGGTGATCAGCCCTCCGCTTCAGGTACCAGTCCAGGGTAATATTGAATAAATATTAGAGTGAAAAAAATCACTTATATTTATTAGCCCCCCTCTGGGAATCGAACCCGAGACCTCCAGAACGGTAGCCGAGCGCGTTGACCATTACACTACGGAGGCGGAATTGAAAATAAACTGAAATTTAAAATAAATAAATAATAAAGAAAAGTATCTTCAACCCTACAATAATGAGTGTATATTTCTTTACTACCCTTGAACACTCGTACATAATAAAAATGATTTCATTAATTGATTCGGCAGTCACTTTGTGGTAAAATTTGATGCAGAATACATCGAAACACGTGTCACAGTAGATTTTAAGAAATAGTGGTTTTTAAACTTTATAAAATAAAACAACTCTGTTTTAAACACTTTTTATTGGTACACTTTATCTAACCGGTTTCGACAAAAACCTTGTCATCATCAGGGATTATGTACTAAATTCTAAAATCACTATATATCTTACTATAAACTAACCCACAAAGCTTCACGCTTCTTTTTAAAGGGGTAGGCAGAGAGAATAGAACGCCATGCCAATCTGCCTTTACAAACAATCTTCGCCTCTTCTAATAAAATTCTTAAGAAAATGGAGAATCTAAAGATCTTTCCATCAGTCTTTATGAACTCATCCGTACATTGTCACACGTTTCAAGATCTTTTGGAGAATTTTCAATCTACGTGCGAGTTCGGGAAGTCTTGAGTGCTAAAAATAAAACTTCCGGTAAACTTTAGGCATATCACAACTTCCGCCCGGCAACGCGAAATTCTTTACAATTTTAAACATCTCTCGAAAGTTTTGTATTGTGTTTTTAGTGCTCAACGAACTAAGTTTGCAGAAAGTATTCTAGTTATAAATACATCTTTTAAATGAACATTCTGAATATTAAAACATAGGGTCTCTGCTAAGTGAAAGCTTTCTAAATCCAATCATAGATGGCTGTTGAGAACTCAATCATGGTTATGAATGACTTCCAAAAATTTGTATAGAATGGTGAATGTAACACGTGTGTAGAGTGATCACTTAATCAACCTGTGACAGATCGTAAGCCCTGTAAATACCTAAAATTCCATGTTTTTCTTCATCTTTATTAAGATGTAAAAAAAATGTGGAACACGTTTTATGATTTGTCTGGCATTTGACTACTATAATGGAGATCTGGGCTCGCTTTCCAGGAGATTGAAAATAAATATGTCCATTTTTTCACTCTAATATTTATTTCATATTACCTTGGACTGAACTGAAGCGTAGGACTGATTAATTTGCCTTTATATGATAAACTTCTTCTTCTTCTTCTTCTTCTTCTTCTTCTTCTTTTTCTAGATCCTGAGGATCTGTTTGTTTTTGCTGTCTTACCGCCTTTTTGGAGGTCTGCCTGGGGGTCTGCGTCCTTAAGGGATTCCTTAAGAATATGGAAGTCTGAGCCTCGGGATGCTCAGACTTCCATATTCTTTCATATAAGAGAAACCATAGATGCTTCATATCAATTTGAGACATATATATTGACATCTCATCCGAAGGGTAAATAATCCAGCGTTCGATATAATAAATAATATCTACAACATTTTGTGCGTGTCCAAATACTTGTTCACATTTCTGGATTATCTCCAATTATAGGAGTTCTTATAATATTCTTCATATTATTTTTTGACATCTCATTAATAGATATCTCTGGTGAAGTTCTTATGATTCAAGAACGTTTCAAAATTGGTTCATATATATAGAACTTTCAAGAAATTGAGTAGTATGGTTGTCAATAATGGGTAGAACTGGTGAATGTTACACGTGTGTAAATTGATCACTTAAACCAGCCTATGATGGTCGTCACCCCGTAAATATCCAGCCTTCCATATTCTTCTTCATCTTTGTTGAGGTGTCAAAAAATAATAAATAATATCAATAGTGCTAACAAAAAAACTGATTTTTATCACCCTGGACTCGCACAAGATGCACTTGATGTAATAAACGCTTTTATAATTAGTTCAATCTATTTTGACCCCCTGAGAATCGACCCTAAGACCTCCAGCACAGTAGTAAAATGCGATTACTACCTAACTTCAGGATTGGAAATAGAGCTTATATCGCTCACTCCTTTCAACGACTTCATATATATTATTTTTTGACATCTCATCAAAGATGAAGAAGAAAATGGAAGTCTGGGCATTTATGGGGCTGACGACCGTCATAGGCTGGTTTAAGTGATCATTTTACACACGTGTAACATTCACCAATTCTACCCATTATTGACAACCACACTACTCAAATTCTTGGAAGTTCTATATATATGAACCAATTTAGAAACCTTGTTCTTGAATCACTAGAACTTCAATAGAGACATCTATTGGTGAGATGTAAAGAAGCTCTTTATTAAGCAGAAACTCTTATATTAGTATGTGAGGTAATCCTGGATTTCAATCACACACATGACGTCATATATCAAAAATCGATAATTTTCAGTTGTATGTTTTCGGAATGCCGAAAAAATGTAATTTTTTAAATTTACCAAAAATTTTTCAAATGGAGAAAAAACATTCAGATTTTACCCTAAAAGATCTGTTGCACAGTCAAAAGTTCAATAAGTGGCTTGATATTTATTTTTAACACATTTCATTATATTTTTAAACTTTAAAAACGATCTCCTGAAAAATCAAGTTTTATATATGACGTTGTTGAAAGAAGTGAGCGATATGAATATAAATATTTTTTTTATTTGAAACAATCTCATTAATATAAGGTCTCGTTCCATAAAGATAGGCTCGCAACTTTATATGACATTTCTTCAACGACACTCGAAGAGCAGCCCGTTTCCTCAATGGAACTTGAAGGAACACACTCCACGACGTTTCCCTGATTCTAACAAGTTTACCCGTACGCGCCAGACGCGTGGCATGGGAGAGGCTCTTTCAATTTCCCATTGTTTTCCCACTTTTCCCACACTCCCCCCCCCCCATCCACCCTCCTATAGGGATGGTGTTCGCTTGTCGAGAGAGTTCTTATCCTTTAGGCTGATGTTTGGTTTTGACAATATCGCGAAACGTCAAACTGTGGAGAATCCGAAAAAATGAATAGTTCTTTAATGTAACTATTTTAAGTTTAAAGCGGTTATGGTGTTAAGATTTTTTCTTTAATGCATGCTTAAATTGCTGAAGATTTTTGGCTAAAAAGTGCATAAATTCAACAATACTTTTCGCAGATATCGACGATTTAAGTGTTTCTTTCTGGTATTTATTCATTCATTCAAACCTTTCTCCGCACCCCAATGGTGCATAGGTCATTGCATCTTCTAACACGTTATCTTGATCATTTACACGTAAAGGAAAGGTGATCAGCCCTTCGCTACAGGTACCAGTAGAGGGATATATGAAATATTTTATATATTTGAGTGAAAAAATCACATTAATTTATTTAACCCCCCCTTCGGGAGTCGAACCCGAGACCTCCAGAACAGTAACCGAGCGGGTTGACCATTAAATTATGGAGGCGGACAAATTGTGGTTCATAGCATCAGTGATTCAGTGGTATAAATCATTTTATAGCGTACAAATATATATATATATATATATATATATATATATATATATATATATATATATATATATATATATATATATATATATATATATATATATTTGTACGCTATAAAATGATTTATACCACTGAATTTGTATGTATAATTTGTATTGTATTTTATCAACTCATTCACGACCCCACGGATGGAGATGACCCAAACGTCTGTCGGAATAATCAGTGGTTCACAAACTGTCGCTGTTTGTATTTATCGTCGGTCCCTATATTTGTGGTCACGACCAACTTACAGTAGGTGAAGTCGGCGCAGAAGATAACAGCGTTGGCGCCTAAGTGAGTGGATTTCTCTGTACTGGAGAATGCGGTGAGTAGTCGAATTCAGCGACTGTCAGGTAGACACAGATAAGTTACAAAATTACAGCAGAACTTTAGTACAAGTCACTTCGCTCAGCGCTATGAAAGATCTTATATCTCTCTCTCTTTCTCTTAATTGAAGTGGTATTTACTTATAAATATAAAAATATAAAAAAACCCTTGTATAATACCACTTTTGAGTCTCAAAAGTGGTCTTATACAAGTGTTTTATTGTTAAATTCAAATCATCATATTTTTCGACAAGTTCAATGCCTTAATTGATTTTACAATATATATTCTGCTCTACTGTGTTATTTTTACCCAATGAAGGAAATTTATATAATTCAAAATAAAACCACGAGAATAGTGCTAAAAAAGAAAAGATATAAATAATAAAGCAGAAAAAATGTGAGAAGAACTTAATCGGATACCTATGAAAAAGAGACTGATGTTATGTGTTTGTTTTTAATATATATTTAATTTTTTTAACCATAGAATGCCCAAGTATTTTATAAATAAGGTAGTTTTAAATAATAAAAAAACATGCACATGAAACTAGAAATAAGAATAAGAATGTGACCGCCATTAAAAAACACAGAACCGCAAATTCTAATGTATTGTATTGTGTATTGTATTATATTATGTATAAAGATTTTAAAATATGTGCCTGAAGAGATGCCTGAATGCAATATGGAGCGAAAAGAGTCTGTATGAATTTTTTAAATAAATGTTATGTTTATTGTAAGAAGATTAAAATATGCACAATGCCTGTAACTACTCAAAATTCCATATTATTTTTCATCTATATTGAAATGAAAAATAACTCTCATATGGTGAGACTCAAATTTGTGAACAAGCATTTGGACACACTCAAAATGTTGCAAAATTAAAATATTTACATATAATTTGTAGCACTAACTTTGTGATTTTCCATTTTATAGTTAAAATATGACTTTTTTTAAAAAATCACTAAATATTTTATCATAACTTAATTATAATGTCTACCCGTTTCGAAACCAACCGCTTCTTTTTAATTAGTCTTGATAAAAAAAGTTTAAAATTGATGTAATAAAATAACAACTACATAGTTTTTTGGCATGTATTTTATTTGACCAGAGACCGGGTTTCGTTGTTACCAACATTATCAGACTTGTGACCCAAATAGGTTATAATCAAATCACAAAAATCATTCACTTATAAAAACACATGTTTAGAATTACTGTGATTTTCTTCAATCATTTAAATTTAAACCTTTTCTACTGTTACACTTTTTTAGTTTGTCTTCAATCTTCACGCACATTCAACGATGTTTATTCACGAGACAAATGTTGAATGCTCGACTCAAATGAATTATATAATCTGTGTTTGAGGGGACAAATTTACACCTGCTGACATATTTTAATAGGGCACTCAATTAGACATCCACCTTTCTTAGCAACATCTTCGAAGGAAGAATCTTGGGAAAACGAACAAGAGGCCGCCCAAGAACTTCATACTTCCAGGATTTGAAGCGGCTCATGGACGTCTCCTCCTATTCGCAGCTCAAGAGGATGGCGACTGACAGAGACAAGTGGCTGACACAACAAGGCGCTGCCTTAAGAAGATGATGATGATGACATATTTTAAGTAATAGATTTATATTATCCACTGACACTTCGTGATGGAATTGCATTTTTAATTTATTATTTGATTAAAACCAATATTTTTAGCTTTTCCACTTTTTTATATTTGACCAGCGACCGGGTTTCGTCGTTACCGACATCATCAGACTGGTGCTGTCTGATGATGTCGGTGACCAGTCTGATGATGTCGGTAACGACGAAACCCGGTCGCTGGTCAAATAAAAAAGTGGAAAAGCTAAAAATATTGGTTTTAATCTAATAATAAATTATATTTTAAGTATTTATTTTCAAGCTCGTAAAAACAGTGGAAATCGCAAACAAAAACGTAAAAGACATACAAAACGAGAGATTTGTAATTTGAATACAATTTTTATTTTTAACTAGGTGTACCCGACCTCGCATTGCTGCGGCTCAGGTTGGTTAGAAAAAGATAGCACACATTTCGTATAGGTTTAAATTCAAAATGATTATTTTAAGATGGAAATTGCATTTATCATTTACCTTGCTTATTATGTACGAGGTTTGTAAATTATTTAGTGGATTTATGTTTCGTATTATTTAAAAAAAAATAGTTTTATATTATTTCGAACATTAACAACCTGTTGCCCTCTTCAAGAAGAGGGCAACAGGTTGTTGCCGAAACTAGTTGGTTAATAAAAATGTGAGTGGATCAGAACACAAAGTATTTTTATTTCTCGAAATAATATATCAATATGATCCACAAAGTTAATGCTTTCAATATTCAAAACAAAATAGTTTTAATTTAATCTGCGTTGGGAACAAGAGGGATAATCTATTATGGACCAATCGGGAACATCTCAGCATTTGCTAATTGTTGGGAGAAAATGCATAAAACTTCTCAGAAGAAGCCGGCCTGTTGACTTTCGTCAGCATGCCTTCCGTTCCACTAGAAGAGGGTTCGGTATTTTGTGTGCTAGCTTGGTTTATGGTAACAATGTCCTTCACGCTTTTATCATGTATGACACCAATTCAAAATTATTGTGAAATATAAAATGTATCTGTTTAGGTCGTTTTTGTGAATATGTCGCAGTGAAAATTAATTCATATATTTGTCTCCTTTTCTCCAGACCAATTAAATTCTGTCTTTTTCGCACGTTTTCTGAAGATTGCGAAATAGCTAAATGTAACAATTTTTTGTTGTTGCAACTGGTCAGTGCTCGCTTTGCGTTGCTTCGATACGCTTGTTTCAATCGCTAATCGAATTTCGGCAAATGTTAAACACATCCGCGTTAAATATATACATAAGTGTCGGGTTGTAATCCCGTGGTTGGTGTCGCGGACTCTTGAGTCAGAGTTTTTGAGTTCGAACCCACTCTACAACAATTTGATATCTGTTTTTAATAATTAGCTGCTTAGGCTTTCAGAATCGTATGAAATTTAAGTTTTTTTTTTGTAAATAATAAAAACACAAATGTTTCTCTATAACACTTAGAGTGTGTCCAAATCTGTACTATCTCCAATTAGGAGTTATTTTTTTAATTATTTTTTTTCCCCTCTCAACAAAGATGTCATGTGATTCTATGTTGAGATGTCAAAAAAAAGTTTTCCCTTTTAAATAAACATAATTATATATTTTTTTAATGATTTTTAAATACCTTATAAATCAAATCTGTTGTGATAAAAAACAAAGAACATTACAGTGTGGAGTTTACAGCTTATAACAGATCTCCTAAAAGGAATCCGAAGATCTACAAAAAGGTCAGTCCATTCACTCATTTACGCTTTATTTGATTTTTAATGACATTTAAAAAAAAATACTATCGCTATCATTATTTTTTTCATTATTATCTTCATTTTTGTTGAAATTTCTTAAAATTTAATAACCTATATATGATACAATAGCATCTTGGCTTTCTGACAGATCCTCTAGTGCAAAGCATTTTTTTATGAACCAAGTTGCGAAAATTTAAGAAAATGTTAAACAAATTGTATCTTGATTTTACTGTGAATTTACATTTAATAGCTTCCAATGTCTCTATTACTTCCAATCCAAACAAATACTAGTTTGTAAAACTACCAGCAAATTTACTAGAATAGCCCCAGCGTAGGCAGTGAAAGGGATTAATAGTTAGTTAGTTTAGTTAGTCAGTTAGATCGGATTCCAACCCGACGTTGGCCGGTACACAGAGGCCTCCGCAACCCCGACCAGCACATCAGACAGACACGTAATAGTGCCAAGGCATTTTCAGAAAATGTTCAGTCATCGCATCTCTCACTCAATCATTGCACATCGAGATTCTATGATGGACCCCTTTCATAAGATGCGATTTTTTTTCTTGACACAAATCAATCATAATCCGTACAAATGATGCACAGAAAAAAACAACCCTTACTCACAACCTAGCACAAAGTTCTAACCACGTCAGAGAAAGACAACAACACTTCTTCCTCTTCTTCTTCTTTAGATAGGACTGTGTCCTGTTATTCTCGGAGTCGGCTCCTGGGTGGTAGAAGACCAGCTGTCTCTCCATCGTTTAGGTGGTCTTCCTGGGGGTATGTTACCTCTTATACCGCTGTCTGCTGCTATACTAACTCCATCTGAACTTTCTCTTCCCACATGATCTCTCCAAAAACGTCTTCTTACTCCTGAAAGGTCGAAGACCAGCAGTCTCTCTATCGTTTAGGTGATCTTCCTGGGGGTCTGTTACCTCTCGTGCCGCTGTCTGCTGCTATAGTTACCACTCGATCTGAACTTTCTCTTCCCACATGATCTCTCCAAAAACGTCTTCTTACTCCTGGGAGGTCGAAGACCAGCTGTCTCTCCATCGTTTAGGTGGTCTTCCTGGGGGTCTGTTACCTCTTATGCCGCTGTCTGCTGCTATCCTCACCACTCGATCTGAACTTTCTCTTCCCACATGATCTCTCTAAAAACGTCTTCTTACTCCTGGGAGGTCGAAGACCAGCTGTCTCTCCATCGTTTAGGTGGTCTTCTGAGGGTATGTTACGTCTTATGCTGCTGTTCTTTACACTCGATCTGAACTTGATCTCTCCAGAAACCTTTTCTTACTCTTCCCCATCGCTCAACATCTTCGACATTGCAGATTCACCTTATTTCAGAGCTTCTTACGTTGTCGTGAAATGTTAGGCCTGGAATAGGTCAACAACACTATGCAGCATATTACACAAAGACAACACCCTTATAATGCAATACCTTTGATAAAACATTATTTAGAAACCTGTATACTGTACAATAGCCAAATATATTTCTGAACCTAAAACTACTTTCAGATCAGCGTACGTCTATGAATAATGAAAGGGGGTTTTAAGTTCTCAGCCCTGAAATCATGAAATCCTGAAATAAAACCAAACAACCACTCCCTCGTAAAACTTTCAGAGCTGCGGTTTTGAAATATTAAGAATATAAATGTCGGATCCTATCCACCCTCTCTCGATTCCCTGTTTTATCACGCCAAATCTACCCCTTAAAATAGTTGAGTAGGATGAACTTGGGTCGCCATAAAAATGGACAAGAAAATACACTAATTTTCTTATACCTTTTTTAACGATAGAGATTTAAAATTAATAAATATATTGCACTACACATTTCTTGTCATTCATGAGTATTATTTGATTCATAACATGAGTTTTTCTTAGTACTTGTTCAGTCGAGTATGTTAACTAATAATTAAAATTGAATAATAGTTAGGATTGGTAAATGTTACACGTGTGTAAAGTGATCACTTAAACCAGCCTATGACGGTCGCCAGTCCCGTAAATGCCCAGACTCCCATATTCTTCTTCATCTTTGATGAGATGTCAAAAAATAATGTTAAATAATATGCCAAATTATATAAGCTGCATAAAAATATTAAATATTATTTTCAAGTGTTTCCCAGTATGTTCAAATGTTTCGGGGTTTGCATCTTGCTTATATCCATATAAAACTGTCTCTGCTTAATGAAAGCTTTCTTAATCTAACACAGATGGCTGTTGTGAACTCGTATATACTGTGTCATGAGATTGATATATCTGGGAGTTCTAAAAATATGAGTAGTGTGGTTGTCAATAATAGGTAGAATGATGAATGTTTCAGGTGTGTTAAGTGATCAGGCCCAATAAACAATAAATTGTTAACAATATTTTGAGTGTGTCCAAATACTTGTTCACAAATCTGGATTATCTCCAATTAAAGGAGTTTTTTGAAAAAGAAGAAGAATATAGAAGTCTGGGCATTTACGGGGCTGACGACAGTCATAGACTGGTTTAAGTGATCACTTTACACACGTGTAACATTCAACAATTCTACCCATTATTGACAACCACACTATTCAAATTCTTGAAAGTTCTATATACATATGAAACAATTTCGTAACTTTGTTCTTGAATATCTCACTAATAGATGTCTCTAGTCAAGTTCCAGTGATTCAAGATCATGATTCTAGTGATCACTTAAACCAGTTTATGTCGGTTGTCAGCCCCGTAAATGGCCAGACTTCCATATTCTTCTTCATTTTTGATGAGATGTAAAAAAAAATGTTACTTAATTTTCTTTTAACTCGGGTAACATTCAACGTGATTTTTTTTCTATAAACACCGTTTTTATCTTAAAAAAATAAGTTTTTCTTAGAAATAAATAAACGGTTTTGAAAAGAATAGTTATTAAAATGCAAAGAACCAAGAAAGTTTATAAAAATTATTAATATTTAATATATTCTAAAAAAAATCAAATTCCAGTATGAATTCTGAAAAAAAATGTGCACGGAAAAAAGTCTGAACCCAAGCGCAACCGGTTGCATTCTGAATTATAGTCATTTGACATATTAGCCTAAACAGATGAAAATACATTATTTTTAGTGTGTCATATCAACGTACATAAGTATTTCTATTAAGAAATAATAAATTAGTTAACAATAAAATTAAAAATAAAAACACAGATAAAATTTTAAAACTAATAAAAATGTGTATAATTTTACCCAAATTGAGAGTACAGTCTGTTCACAGTTATTTTACCTTTTTTTATTGTTCTTAATATTTAAAAAAATAATAATAATAAAAAAAAAACTAGAGGTAAAATAGCTGTGAACATTTTTTTCAATTATTTTTTTGTCCGCTACCGTAGTGTAATGGTCAGCACGCTCGGCTACCGTTCTGGAGGTCCCGGGTTCGATTCCCAAGGGGGGTAAAATAAATATAAGTGATTTTTTCACTGTTATATTTATTCAATATTACCCTGGACTGGTACCTGAAACGGAGGGCTGATCACCTTTCCTTCGTGTGTAAACGATCAAGATAACACTGCGTTTATATGACGCGGTGCCCTATGCACCATAGGGGTGCGGATAAGGGTTTTGTTACTATTTATTATTATTTATTTGGCAGTATAAACAATAAAAAAATTAATTAAAAAGAAAAAAAAACAGTGGTAAAATAACTGTGAACAGACTGTAGTGATTTATATTTCAAATATTAAATTGAGAATCAAATAAGTAATATTTGTTTATTTGTTTTTTCTTGCGTTCGTTCTCATCAAATTATAATGGCTCTTCATACGAAGTTACTAATGGTTTCAGCTCTAATGCTTTCAACCCATTTCTACCCGTCTATCTTAATTTTTCCGACGTAACATCTCCAAAAGTTTTCGTGCTTTTACTTATTTACAACTTTCAACGCGCTAGTCAGAAAAAAATCTTCCCAAAAGTACCAATCAAATTGATAACATCGGTAGACAAGATTATTGGGATGAAAAACGGTTTTTAGACTTGCGGCCTGTCATTGGCAGATTTAAGTGACGACCTTCTCAGGCTATTTACTTATTTTTTTGACATCTTAAGAAAGATGAAGAATATAGTTGTATTTACAGGGCTTATGACCTGTCATAGGATGGTTGAGTGATCACTTTACACGTGCAACATTCACCATTCATTCTACCCATGATTGATAACCACAGTACTTAAATAAAACACTCGTATGAGACCACTTTTGAGTTTATTAATGATGTTCTCTTCAACAGATAAAAATACAAACTAAAAGGGTTGTAAATCTGTAATTCTCAAAACTAGTCGTTTTCATATTAATAAACAAAAAGTGGTATTTTACATGTGTTTTTTTATTTATTTGAATGAATGGTTAACATTACACAATATTTGTACTATTCTTCTTCTTCTAACCGTTATCTGCACCCAATAGTGCATAGGGCAACGCATCATAAAGAAGCAGTGTTATCTTGATTGTTAAATACACAAAGAGAAGGTCCGCTTCAGGTACCAGTCCAGGGTCATATCAAATAAATATTAGATTGTAAAATCCCTAATATTTATATTGATCCTCTTAGGGATCGATACCGAGACCTCCAGCATGGTAGCCTAGCGCGCTAACCACCTCACAATGGAGGCGGATAAATAATATACAACGTGATTATTAAACCAATCGAGGCACCTCGTAAGCCCTGTATATGCCCAGATTCCTATATTATTTTCTCAAAAACTTTCTCATCAGTATGAACCGTATCAGTACGCCTCTGTAGTGTAATAGTTAGCACGCTCGGCTACAGTCCTATATGGTGTTGTATTCGATTCCCAGGAAGGGTCAAATAAATAAAAGTGATTTTTTTCAATGTAATATTAATCAATAATACCCTGGACATGTATTTGAAGCGCAGGGCTGATCACCTTTCCTTCATGTTTAAATGACAAGATAACACTGCGTTTATATGATGCAGTGCCCTATGCACCATTGGGGTGCGGATAAGGGTTTGAATAAATGAATAAATAAACGAAAAATTTTAATCATGAAAAATCATCTCTCGCTGGGTTAAATTCAGTATTTTCCTACAAAAAATTGAACATACAAAATATTGTTAAATTAATCTCTTTTCGGTTTCCCTCGAACAATTTTATCGAATTTTTTCAAGATGAGATTACGACTTTGGTATTTCAAATTATAATTTTCCCATGAACGAGCATTTAGTGTAGTAAAATATTCAGGATATTGCAACCCCCACTGAAAGGGCTGAAATAATGAGTAAGGGATGAGAGCACTCCGCCTTTAAATTATACACATCAAAGATATGTTTTTCTGAAATATTCCGCGTATACAGAAACAGAAAATGACGCTTTATTTTATACATACTCGTAAAGGTTCTTCGGAAAAAACAATGAATGTCGACGGAGGAAGGATTTTATTTTTTTGACATCTCAACATAGATGAAGAGAAATGTGAAAGTCTGGGTAATTACGGGGCTTACGACCGTCATAGACTGGTTTAAGTAATCACTTTACACACGTGTGACTTTCAACAAATCTACCCATGATTGACCACCAAAATATTCAAATTCTTGGAAGTTCTTTCTATATATATATATATGATTCAAATTCATATATGTTGAGATGTCAAAAAATAATATGAAAAATAACTCATCTAATTGGAGATAATCTAGTTTTTTTTTAATTTACATTAATTTTATATACTTATTTATAAATATTTATTTAAAGAACAATTTTGTAGTGTGGACAGAAGGTAGATCTCCTGGCTTCAAATTATACGCGATTGGACGGGGATAATTTTTTTCAAATTTTTCCAATTTTTTCCAATAAAATCCAAGGATTTTCCCAAGAGTTAACAATAAATATGGGAGTCGAACACTGCAATATATCGCTCCAAAAATTTTTAATTTGTTGCCGACGGAGGTTGGAGTTCAAAATAAAATATGGAACAAAGGCAAAATATAGGAATGGGTAAACATTATTAATAGTAAATTCTATGAAAATTGTAAAATAGTTCAAATTCATAATTTTCTCTCTTTTTGTGAATATAAGGTTAAAATGTATAAAAACAGTAAAAATGTTTGTAAAAAGAACTCCACCGACAAATTTAACAAGAGTCTTCTTGCTTACTTTTTAATTTGTTTTTTTTTTTTTAAATGTTTTTTTGTTTTTTTTTATGTTTTTTTTAATGTTAATGTTTTTAATTTGTTTTTTTTTTAATTAGTTTTTTTTAATGCCTTACATGTTAGTTTGTAATGTATATATTAATTATTGAATAAATTGAATCGAATTGAATTGAATTGAAGATAATATCACGTGACACGCTTGTCAGTGTTGACAGCCGGGTGATTGTTTGTCGACGGTAGTCAGGACCTACTCGATTCACCGCACTCCGAACCTGCCTTTGGGTGCAACTTTAGTTCCGTTTCACCTTTAGGAAAAATGACATTCGTTGGTTTTTCCGTGATTGCACATTAGACTTTTATTTCATACATACTAGATTACTCGCACCCCTACACACGCTAATGGCCGCAAATACATCTTGCTGAATATGAATAGTTTTCTTTAATGCAAAGGCGGGGAGTTGGGAGGATATTAACATTTTTCTTCTTCATCTTCAGGTATCGTATCAGGTCTCCCAGACGTTAAGATCACCTGTTTATCACTTGTGAGAAACAGTCCCTATTTATGGCAGTCCGACATTTCCTCTACTTTCTGTACTCCTGCCCACTCGTGTACATTGAGTATATTAAAATAAACTTTTACATTTCGACGTCTCAACAAAGATAAAGAAGAATACGGAGGTCTGGTATTCGCTGTTTTAAATTATTCTTTATTAGTATTCTTTACCCTGACCCCATGGTGCATAGGGCACTGCATCGTAGTGACGCAGTATTACCTTAATCGTTAATTGCATGAAGGCAAAGAGATCAGCCCTACGCTTCTTGTACCAGTCCAGGGTGATATGAAATAAAATTTGAGAGTGAATATTAACCATTTTTATTTTAACTCCCCTAGGAATCGCATCCGGGACCTCCAGCACGGTAGCTAAACGCGCTGACCACTACGGAATGATAAGCTTCATGAAAATTTGAAAATCGTGTTTTCAGGCGTCTCCTAGTATGTACAATAATTCGGAAGGGATATTCAATACATTTGAATAGCAAAAGGGTCTCTTTTAAATATGAAGCTTACTCAAATCAACCATAGATACTGTCGCGAACTCACAAATGAAACAACGTGTAAATTAATATATAGCCATATAAATACAAGCGTATTAAAATGCAACATAACGTCAAAATTTTTAAGCAATCAATGAACAACTTTAGGACATTTAAGCTTTTGAACAAACGAAAATTTCTATTACAAGTTTTAAAAATAAGTGTTTTCAATCATGGGTAGAATGGTGAATGTTACACATGTATAAATTGATCATCTAAACTAGCCTATGACAAGTTGTAAGCCATGTTAAAATCTAGACATAAATATTCTTCTTCATCTATGTTGAGATATGAAAATATAAAAATAACTTCTAAGTGGAGAAACCCAGATTGTGAACATGGATTTGAACACACCTAAAATATTGTAAATAAAATAACTGGTCAGGTCAGAAATCGAGAAATAATCGGCGTGCATGTATGAAAAGATGTATAAATGTGGAAAAGGCAAGGATTGTGTGCAAACACAGATTCGAGTGAAGTTCTATAATCTCTAATTGCCTCTGCAAATTTCTAAAATAAACTAATTTGAAGCTCATAAAAATTTCTAATATAAACTGATTTGAAGCTCATAAAAATTTCTAAAATAAACTAATTTGAAGCTCATAAAAATTAAAAATCATGTTTTCAGGCGTCATTCAGGATATCATTACAGATTTTCTAAAAATACCCTAATTTTGGCAGTGAATATAGCAAACATACCACTCGCCCTACAGTATCGAGGTAACTACATGAAGGCCCTGTATTGGTCAAGAGTCGTAATAATGTATGTATTAAAAGATGTATGAATGTGGAAGAGGCGAAGATTTTGTGCAAAAAAAAAAAAAAAACTGATTGGCATAGTATTCCATTCTCTCTGCCTACAGTTGCGGGGAAGCAGCTTAATGGTTTTGTTAGTTTATTAGGAGAACATAGTTGTATCATTTATATATTGTAGAATACAAAAGGGTAGTTTCAATACAATTCAGATTACAAAATTAATCCCAAGTTTAACTCGATGCTAACTTTCTATTTTGGGGCAAAAAGACTAACCGACACCTAAAGGTTCTTGACCACTACAGCCTAGCCAGGGGTGAAAAACATTTCCCAAGTCACTAGGGGAGCATCATTAATCAAGAAATTCGACAAAAAATTACCCTTTCAATACAAATGTCAGGGCCAGTACTAAACGCAAAGCTCGTTCCGATAAGTCTACGGTTACTATTTCAACGATTCAACAAAGTTTGGAGTATATCCAAGTCTTTGTACACTAATGCTTGATTTTACCACACAAAGCGGTTATTATCTTGTTTTGAATAATACCACAAGCAGTTAATATAATTTTTCGTAAAATAATTGGTCTAAAAAGAGGCATTTTTTAGTATGTAAAATATTTCAGAAAATAATTTTACACGCATAAAATGAAGTCAAGTTTGTATTAATGTAAAAAAATGTTTAACTATCTATATTATTTAAAAAAATAATGTTCGTCTGTTAAAAAAATACGCTTAATTACAAAGCCATTTAACCTAAAGTGTGCCTCATCGGTGAACATAATTTTGCGTTGAGAAGGAGGATCAAGGTAAATATTGTTTTCAGCCCTTTTACCGAACCTATGACGCACATGATGGTCATTCAGTATTCAGTATATTTATGGTGAAATGGCAAAACGTATTGACCACAAATCAACTGTCAAATTTTTGTATTTCTGTCAAATAAAATCAAATTAACTGTCAAACCAACAGGGTATCAGTTTGACAGTTGACAGTTATCAGTTTGTTGAGATGCCCTTACATACATTAAAAATTACTGTTTGGTATGCTTTATGAGCAGGTGGAACCATTGGCTCATATTTTCTTAAAGACGATGCTGGCCAGAATGTAACGTTCAATGGAGAGCGCTACAGAACCATGATTACTGACTTCTTCGTACCTCAGTGGAATTGCATTGATGTGACAGAGCTGAAGTTTTAACAAGATGGCGCAACATGCCACACGGCGGTTGCCACCATCAATTTATTGCGGGGAATTTGAATTTGTATACCTCTAAATAAACATATACTGTTTACATATACAATGTATATATACAGAAGAAAGGAGAGTGAATGCTGGGAACAGAGTGAATGGTGCACTAGTTTTGGCAAATAAAAATCTATCAGCGGAAGCTAAACTGGCAGAACACAATGGAGTTCTGGTTCCAACCCTTACGTATGGAAGCGAAGCATGGAGTTGGCAAAAAAGGATGAAAGCAGACTAAATACAGTTGAAATGCGATCCCTCAGACGAATGTGTGGCAAAACGATGTTTGATAGATGTTCGAATGATGAAATAAGGAAAGAATGTAAGGCTGAGATAAGCATTATCGATAAAATTAAGAAAGGTGTGTTGAGATGGTTTGGACATGTGGAACGTATGAGTGAAGAAAGAACGGTTAATCAAATTTATGAAGCGAATGTAGTTGGAAACAGAAGCAGAGGAAGACCGAGGAAAACTTGGCACAATCAGGTATGTCAAATACTTGAAAGCGGCAGGAGTCGTTATAATCGTCGGGTATGTATGAGGAGATGTAAGAATGTAGAAGAGGCAAAGAATGTTTGCAAAGACAGAGTGGTGTAGCGTTCGATTCTCTCTGCCTATCCCTGCGGGGAAGCGGCGTGATAGTTAGTTAGTTAGTTAGATTTATATATATATATATACAACCCATAATGTACTAGTTGATTTATGTACCAGGAACCGCCTTTAGAAATGTAACGCCCAGTACAACTGGCATAGACAGGTCGGACTGTATATTATTGAGAATATACTCGTAGACCATTTTTCTCCATAGAATGCTCTCCGTACAAAAAGAGCCGATTTATCTCACTGACTTGCTTTTCATAAAGGGCGCTATATCTGAAATATCCCCAATATACACGAAGAAAGGAATATCACATTCTAACTACGTAACTAACTAACTATCACGCCACTTGCTGTAGTGATAAGCAGAGAGAATAGAGCGCCACACCACTTAGTCTTTGTAAACATTCTTCGCCGCTTCCAGATGTCACTCACCCCTTTCAAGAACGTCATAAACCAAAAATCGACAATTTACAGTTGTGAATGTTTTCGGAATGCCCAAAAAATTTAGTATATTCCAGCAAAAGAGACATATTTTTAACTTAGTATTTATCCGCTACAGGGCAGAAAGTGCTGTTTTTGCATTTTGAAGAAAAAGTATTGTGTAATTATTGTTTTAAATATACTATATATTTTTCAAATGGAGAAAAAACCTTCAGGTTTTACCTGAAAAGATCTGTTGCACAGTAAAACGTTCAGTAAGTGACTTGATATTTATTTTTAATATATTGTATTAAATTTTTAAACTTTAAAAACGATCTTCTGAAAAATTAAGTTTTTTATTTATGACGTTGTTGAAAGGAGTAAGCGATATATTTATATATATATGTTTATATATATATATATATATATATATATATATATATATATATATATATATATATATATATATATATATATATATATATATATATATATATATATATTGGGTTGATGCAAAAGTTTTGACCGTTTTTTACTTATATTTTTTAAAAAAAAATTTTTCTTGTGTATTATTTATTTAATAAATTATATAATTTCCATCAGTTCTTATAACCTTCTCCCATGTTTCTATCAACTTATTAATACTAGTATTATAAAATTTCGTGGATTTTGATGCGAAAAATGAAGTAAGGGATGTTTTTACCTGCTCTATTGAATAATTTTTTTCATCATTTAATTTTTTTCGCAGTGATCGGAATAAATAAAAATCAGAAAGAACAAGATCTGGAGAATACAGTGGATGCTTGATAACATCCCAATTTAACTCATTTAGCTTGTGTTGGGTCATCATAGCCACATGTGGTCGTGCGTTGTCGTGATGAAACACGGCCCTTTTCTGTTTACCAATTCTGGTCTATCCTTTTGAAGGACCATGTTCAATTTGGATAATTGCTGACAATATCGTTCTGCTGTACTTGTCTTATCGTGTTCCAAGAGTTCAAAATACATAATACCCTTATCATTCCACCAAACACAAAGTATAACTTTTTTATGGATTTCGGCCTTCGAAGTTGTTAATGGGGCTTGTCCAGGTATAGTCCAATGTCTTTTTCTTGTCACGTTGTTGTGCACGACCCATTTCTCATCTAACGTCACCAAACGATGCAAAAAAGGTTCATGTTTTTGTCTCGCACTCAAAGCAACGCGCGTTGAAACATGATCCAATAAATTGACAGCCGCCAATTGATGAGGTATCCAAACGTCGTACCGCGAAACCATTTCCATACGCTTCAAATGTCTTAATGCGGTTGTTTGGTTGACTCCCGTCATTGACACAATCTCCCTGATGGTTAGACGTGGATTGGTGTCAATTATGACTTTTAACTTGTCGTCATCAGACTTCAATGGCCGCCCGGTACGTGGTTTATCAATGAGTGAAAAATCTCCAGATCGGAATTTTGCAAACCATCTTCGTACCTGTCGAACTTTGATGACCTCTGTTCCATACACTTCACAAATGTTTTTGGTTGCCACACTCGCGGTATTGTCTTTACGGAATTCATGAAGTAAACAATGACGTAAATGCACTTTATCGAACGACATTTTGAAAAAATACAAGGGGTTATTACTATACTCTGGCCAGGCCAAAACTGAATAGAAAGTAGAGGAAAAGCATCCTTTATACAATGGAATCATAAAAAAAGAAGATACCATTCATAATTTATGAAAAAAATTTTTTTTACCTGGGATCATAAAAAACGGTCATTACTTTTGCATCAACCCAATATATATATATATATATATATATATATATATATATATATATATATATATATATATATATATATATATATATCGCTCACTTATCATCTTTAGGATGAAGATTTATTCATTTTTAATTTCAGTTATACTTGGTGAATACCACTATTAATATAATTATTGAAACCAATACGGTTAAAAAGACAAAATGTGTTGGAAGATAATAACTCAATATAGAATTATGTTTTTTAATACATACGTGATTTGAAATAGTGGTAATAGAATTCAACAAATAAAACTGAAATGAAAATTGGATATCATGATTTATTGCCAGATAATAATAAAATAATAAAAATGGGAATATTCCTTGAAATTCAATTTATTGAAATCCTTCGCAATCAGTTATCAGCGAGTGAAAATCAAAATACTATTTTAATTTTTGTGGAAAAGTTCGAACTGGCGGTATTAAATATCGGAAAAATTTATTAATTAACTCTTTTCCTTCCATAGAGAAAAGAGCAACTGAAATCGTAGAAATACTGCTGGAAATAGTCCAGGAAGTTCCAATTTCTTTTATTAATCCAGCACTATTTTTCATGGAAAATCAATTAGACCAACCGACTTATTCAAATACATATAAAAGCATTTCATTTCAATGGTAGAGTTATCGCCAGTTAAGAATGCCAAACTCTCATAGGGTGACCATGGTGAAAAAATATAAATAAATTAGATATTCTCATTTATAGCATTTACTTTGTGGTTAGTCATTTTTACTTTTTTATTACAAGAATTTTAACAATATTACTATATAACCACTCACCGAGACGGGTATTTTTACGTACTCGTCTCTTCGTCTTCTTATATATATATATATATATATATATATATATATATATATATATATATATATATATATATATATATATATATATATATATATATATATATATATATATATATATATATATATATATATATATATATATATATATATATATATATATATGTATATATATATATTTATATATATATATTTATACATATATATATATGTATATATATATATATATATATATATATATATATATATATATATATATATATATATATATATATATATATATATATATATATATATATATATATATATATATATATATATATATATATATATAAACTAACTAACTAACTAACCATCACGCCGCTTCCCCGCAGGGGTAGGCAGAGAGAATAGAGCGCCACACCACTCTGTCCTTGCAAACATTCTTCGCCTCTTCCACGTTCATGCATCTCCTCATACATACCCGCCGATTGTTACGACTCCTAACCTGACCACTTTCAAGTATTTGGCATACCTGATCGTGCCATGTTTTTCTCGGTCTTCCTCTGCTTCTTTTCCGGCTAACATTCGCCTCATAAATTTGTTTTACCGTTCTTTCCTCACTCATTCGTTCTACATGTCCAAACCATATCAACACACCTTTCTTAATTTTATCCATAATGCTTATCTCAGCTTTGCATTCCTTCCTTTTTTCACTATTCGTACATCTATCATACATCGATTTGTCGCACATTCTTCTGAGAGATCGCATTTTGACTGCATTCAGTCTGCTTTCATCCTTTTTTTGCCAACTCCATGTTTCACTTCCATACATTAGAGGTGGAACCAGGACTACGTTGTGCACTGCCAGTTTAGCTTCCGCTGATAGGTTTTTATTTGCTATAACTGATTTCAGTGCACCATTAACTTTGTTCCCAGCATTCACTCTTCTTTCTAAGTCTTTATCAATCCTTCCATCCCTAGAAAACATACTACCCAAATATATATATATATATATATATATATATATATATATATATATATATATATATATATATATATATATATATATATATATATATAATATATATATATATATATATATATATAATATATATATATATATATATATATATATATATATATATATATTATATATATATATATATATATATATATATATATTATATTTATATATATATATATATATATATATATATATATATATATATATATATATATATATATATATATATATATATATATATATATATTTATATATATATATATATATATATATATATATATATATATATATATATATATATATATATATATATATATATACATATATTTATATATATATATATATATATATATATATATATATATATATATATATATATATATATATATATATATATATATATATATATATATATTTATATATATATATATATATATATATATATATATATATATATATAATATATATATATATATATATATATATATATATATATATATATATATATTTATATATATATATATATAAATATATATATATATATATATATATATATATATATATATATATATATATATATATATATATATATATATATATATATATATATATATATATATATTTATATATAAATTTATATATATATATGTATATATATATATATATATATATATATATATATATATATATATATATATATATATATATATATATATATATATATATATATATATATATATATATATATATATATATATATATATATATATCTTTTTAGACCGGGTGGGTTTATTAATGCTCCAGTTCTTTTAAGGTTATACGATAAATATGTTTAAAAATATATTAATGTCGTTTCGAGGCAATAAATTGTTTGTTTCCTCCGTAATAGATTTTAATTGGTATATTTATTCCCCGATGACATTCTATTACCAGATGATATCGTGACGTCATAAATCTCCCTAAGGGCCCACCAATAAATAAGGTCCCTCAATTAATTTTCCAGAAGCACTAAAAAATGTCGTAAAGATAAAGCGGCGAACTCCATTTTTATCAGAAATTTATTTGAACAATTTAATGCCCTACCTCGTGTTTATAATTGAAATGTTAGAGAAGAATTATGTGACTTGGAGTATACAAGTACCAAATGGACGGTCACTAATGATGGACTTGATGATGGAAATTACTCGTTTTTTCATTTATTGATTCTGCAGTTTCTTTGCTGTAATATCTTAACATTTTTATTTAAGTTTTACTTATATTAGATTCCTACGAATTCGGAATTACTGAGACTCTCAGTTTCTAAAACTTGCCCATATAATAAAACAGGCGGCGACTACGGCACGGTATATAAAATTCACAATGCTCCTCCTTTATAGCATGCGAACATCAGAAACGCTGAATAATTCTTCACAATGGTCGTAAATTAGCAAAAACCCCGGTTCGCGTTTCGCGAAAAGAGTCCTAATTACATTAGCGTCCCTGCCCCACAGATTCTCAAACAATGCTTCCAACGCGTCATTTCCTGATCACGTTAGCGTCCCAAAAAGGTGCGTTGATATGGCAAAAAAATGGAAGTAAACTGAATACAGTCATGCTGTTGTTAGACGACATGCATGCTGTAAGATAAATATAAGTCAAAATGATATATGTGGATGTTTACATAATATTTTCTTATTTATTTATCTATTTTTGTTTACATAAATTGTAAACATTTATTTAAAAGAACAATTTCAAATAAATTTCAAATATTTTTTTGCAGAAACTAACCAAGCCACTTTGTGTGTCTTGAAAAAATACATTTTTTATTGTTTTCATTAATTTTAACCACAATATACACACAAAAAAAGAGAAAAAAATCAAAAATATAAACTTTTTTACAATTTTTATGGGATTAACTTTTGCCTTTGTTCCATATTTTTTTTTACCTCTAACCTCCGTCGGCAACAAATTAAAAATGTTTGGAACGATATATTGAAGTGTTCGAGTCCCATATTTATTGTTAATTCTTGGGGCCATCAAACCTTAGTTGTGGGTAAATCGTATATCATGGTTGTGTACTAGAAGATTTCGATATTTTTATCTAGTTTGTATGAAATATGTTCCAATGATGATGTAAGAAATGAATGCAATGCATTGTTGATAATATTAAGAATGGTGTGTTCAGATGGTTCGGGCATGTAATTCGAATGAGTGAAGAAAGGATAGCTAAATATGTTATTTAAGGTGAATGTGGTTTGTAACAGAAGCAGAGGAAGACCGAGGAAAACATGGCATGATCAATATGTTAAACACTTGAAAGTGGTCGGAATAATTGGCGGATATATATATATATATATATATATATATATATATATATATATATATATATATATATATATATATATATATATATATATATATATATATATATATATATCGTGGTAATATTTTTCTTTGTAAATTGGGTGTAAATAGTATGTAAAGTGGGTGTATAATAATAAAATAAACAATGTGTTGCTTTGTAATTAAAGTTTATAATTAAAGTTTATTCTTAATTTATCTTTACAATATTTTTCTATCTATCTATCTGATTCTGACAGTTAACAATATTATATTTTTTCTATCTGATGCCTTTTGTTTTATTCAGTGCGACGCATGCGACATCTGGTGGTAGATTTGTACTATATGTAGGTACTTAATAAAATGTATAGGTAGGTACCTAGGTATTATATATATATATATATATATATATATATATATATATATATATATATATATATATATATATAATATATATATATATATATATATATATATTATATATATATATATATATATATATATATATATATATATATATATATATATATATATATATATATATATATATATATATATATATATATATATATATATATATATATATATATATATATATATATATATATATATATATATATATATATATATATATATATATCTATATATATATATATATATATATATATATATATATATATATATATATATATATATATATGTATAAGGAGATCCATGAATTTGGAAGAAGAGAAGATTGTTGGTTTGACCGTAGAAGTAGGCAGAGAGAATTAAAGTGGCGTTGCGTTCTCTCTGCCTACCCCTGCAGAGAAGCGGCATGTTGGTTAATTAGTTTTTTAAACTGTGCACTATTAATCGTAACTTTATGTAATTATGCATATGATTCAACATTTAATCCATATTATACCCATGTTACTCTTCTTATCATTCATTGTTCAGTTTGCGTAATACCACTTAAAAGGTAGTAGAAACTTTTTAAGTGGTATAACACAATGTGAACGATGAATAACAAGGAGTTTAATATTACTTTACGTAAAGTTACCTGTCCGCCTCCGTAATGTAATGGTCAGCACGCTCGGCTACCGTTCTGGAGGTCCCGAGTTCGATTCCCAAGGGGGTAAAATAAATACAAGTGATTTTTTTCACTGTAATATTTATTCTTTATTACCCTGGACTGGTACCTAAAGCGGAGGACTGATCACCTTTCCTTCATGTGTAAACGATCAAGATAACACTGCGTTTATTTGTTGCAGTGCCCTATGCATCATTGGGGTGCGGATAAGGGTTTTATTATTATATTATGAAAGTTACCAATACTTTAGATTTACAAAATCTATTAAAATGATTTCGAAAAACCATATAGCATCGCATTCAACTTCATAACTCCTAATAACTATTTCCAAATTTATTTTTTGTTAGTTTGAAAACACTTTGACAATTTCTGGCGATGTTCCGTTGATAATGTTATTTAACCACAAGCAAATCTTTTCTTCCTTATTACACAAACTTAAAATAATCTTTCTTCTCATCCCTCCACCTCTAACACCCTTCTCTACCTACCTCACAACTGGCTTGGTGAAGTAACACTTAATCTTAAAACTTAATCACCTTTTTCTATTTTACATCTATTTATTTTTCACCCTATCCGATTATATGGACTCTCCTCATTTTTAATATATCGCTCACTCCTTTCAAGAACGTCATAAATCAAAAAACTTGAATTTTCCGAAGAACGTTTTTAAAATTTAAAATATAATATAATATATTAAAAATAAATATCAAGCCGCTTATTTTACTGTGCAACTGTGCAACTGTGAGTCTGCCTCCGTAGTGTAATGGTCAGCACGCTCGGCTACCGTACTGGAGGTCCCGGGTTCGATTCCCAAGGGGGGTAAAATAAATATTAGTGATTTTTTCACTCTCATATTTATTCAATATTACCCTGGTCTGGTACCTGAAGCGGAGGGCTGATCACCTTTCCTTCATGTGTAAACAATCAAGATAATACTGCGTTTATATGACGCAGTGCCCTATGCACCATTGGGGCGCGGATAAGGGTTTTATTTTTTTTTTTTCACCTTATTCTATTATATGGACTCTCCTCACTTTTTTCAAAGTAGATTAAATTTATTTTTATAAAGTGATTTTTAAATTGCTAAAAACCCGTTTCTAGCAATTTCGACACAAAAAAGGTGTTATTATTCTAACCCAAATTGTATTTTTATGACTTTGAAATGGTGATCGCATTTATGTTCTCGTAAGGTATAACTTTAAACTTGTTGATTTTGAATGTTTATTCATATTAAATTTCTCAACAATCTTCACCTCTTCCACATTTAAACATCTCCACATTCAGACCCGCTAATTATTCTGACACCTAAATTGTCTATTTTTAATTATTTAAAGTCAATGTCCATGCCATTTTAATAAAATAATCATGTCATTCCACAAAGTTAATGCCGAATCAATAAATAAGTGATTTAGAGATATCTAGATGAAGACCATAAATTTCATGGATGCTGCAGAAGGATAACATCATGAGAAGTCATGACCTGGATGATGTTGAATTTGACAGAAAGACCTACAACCTGGGGACGAAGAGAGCTGATCCCAACAGTCTACAAAGACGAAGTTGGAGCCAAGAAGTACAAGAACATGAACCTGTTATCACTTTACACACGTCCAATTACTCTACCCATGATTGATGACCACACTGCTCGAACTCCTAAATAATTTTCTCATGATATTATCATTAATTTCATGATATTGTACATGAGAGTACATTTGAGTCATCTATGGTTGGATTGAGAAAGCTTTTATTTAGCTAAAACTGCTTTATTTGCATGTATGCAAGATCCTAACCGGATTAATTTTCAAACGAAACGCCTGAAACGCCTGATTTTCATTTTTTAGCGGCTTATAATTTTACCAGATTATTTTTTTTATTATTTTTAATATTTTTAAAGAAAATATCCATGTTTCAGTTAATAACGAACACCAATTTTAGAAATTATTCGTAAAAAATTCGATTCGAGATCCTTAATTTAAATACTGAAAATGTTTTCATTTCTTTTTGAATTCTGAAATACCCATAACGTATTTATTTATGAAAGGAATGTTTAACATACACAAGGAAATATTATTTGTAAAATGGATAAAAAGCAAAAAACGTATCGTTCATTTTTTTTCCGAGAATTCCGTGCAAAATACATTTTATAAAAGATATTTCAAAAGACCTGATCATATCATTATGTATACGTTATATTACAACACGAAATCTTTTGATCCCTTTTCACGATTTATATTTCAGGCAACGCATCTCCTTTATAAACATGTTTTTACATTTTACCTTTTTGTACATATTTTATCCAGATTTTATTTAAGATGTAGGTACATCTCAGTCTGATTAAATGGAAAATAAAAAAAATATTTAAGAAATTAAACACTTTTATAAAACCACTAAATGGATTTTATTTCTTTACACACGACTTGTTTAAAAAACTACATATGTTTTTACCTGTAGTTCCCATAGAGGAAGGGGTTTTATATTAATTTAAATTCTGATAAAACGTTAATTTAAAATATGCTTTTTCAAAATAGGACTCCATTTTTATCTATGTTTCCATATATTATTAGATTAAAACCAATATTTTTAGCTTTTCCACTTTATTTTTATTTGACCAGCGACCGGGTTTCGTCGTTACCGACATCATCAGACTGGTGGGAGGCTATACAAATTGTTGTTATATATAAAACAAGGCAGGAGTTGATAACCATGATTTGATATAATTTTATTGAGAAATTAATTTAATTTGAGTGAATTTAAGTATTGTATGATATTAAAAATATTTTTTATAAAGGTTTTTTTGTATTGAGAGCACGATTTTTTATAAAGTTATAATAGATTTGAATTTTTTGTGAATGAATTTAAATTATGTAACGAAGTATCAGGAACTGCTGGTTGACGGCTCCTTCCACTACGCTGCGGTTGTCCGGGGGAAGTCCGAAGTTCTCTGAAATGTAAATTTCCCGGCATTTCTTATCGACAAGACATTAAGGCATCTATTGTTTCTTTTCTAATGGGTAAAGTAAGGGAGAATGAATGTGTGTTACTTGATCATTTAATATGTCTTTATTGGGACAATTTTTTTTCACAAAATAAAGTGGAAAGCTGTAAAAAGTGTAAAAAGCTAAAAATATTGGTTTTAATCTAATAATATATTAAAAATGCAATTCCATCACGAAGTGTCAGTGGATAATATAAATCTATGTTTCCTTTTACAAAGTAGTCCCGTTCCTTAAATAGTTTTTGTACGTTGGTTTTTCTTTTCACATGTAAATGAAAAAATCTGTTGTTTTTGAAACTAGTCATGTGTAATGAAATAAAACTCATGAAGTGATATTATACAGAGGTTTTTTTAATAATCATCAAGTCATTTCCCCAAAGTTAATGCCGAATAATATTAAATAAATTTAAAAAATGCAACTATATCAAATAAATTTAAAAAATGTGTCCTTTCAAATAATAAAAATTCCGAATCAATGAATAATATGAAAATAAAGAAAATATCTTTATTTTCATATTATTCATTGATTCGGCATTTTTTTATTTGAAAGGACACATTTTTTAAATTTATTTAATATAGTCGAAATAAAATACTGTAATTAAATTCATTTGCTAGATATTTCAAACTAACTACCTCACTAACCACTACGCCGCAGGGGTAGGCAGAGAAAATAGAACGCCACATTAAACTGTCTTCATCTCTTTCACATTTATATTTATATTATCTTCTCCTACATAAACACCCAAAATTGTTCAATTCATTTATATTTATTTATTTATAATTAACATTTACATTACAAACTAAAATTTAAAGTCTAAACAAAAATTCAAAAATACTTTTGTAAAGATGAAGAAGAATCCCACTTCGGAATACCCTTTCAGACACATGGAACATATCAATATCCGGCGTAATATTGTTCTTGGCTTCGTAACCCCCGCAAATGCCCAGACTTCCATGTTCTTTTTCATCTTTGTTGAGATGTCAATATATATATATATATATATATATATATATATATATATATATATATATATATATATATATATATATATATATATATATATATATATATATATATATATATATATATATATATATATATATATATATATATATATATGTATATATATATATATAAATATATATATTATATATATATATATATATATATATATATATATATATATATATATATATATATATATATATATATATATATATATATATATATATATATATATATATATATATATATATATATATATATATATATATAAATAAATCCCAATTGGAGATAATCCAGATTTGTGAACCTGTATTTGGAATCACTCAAAATGTTGTAATAATAACTCCCTGTAATACGAATTTTTCGTTATACAGGGTGTTTATTCTATTACTTAAGATTAATATCATGCTACTGGGAGATTACCAAACAAAGAAATTTCAGCTAACAATACAGTGACTTGCGCAATATCCAAATAAAAGAGAAGCCTTACAGCCAAGGTTAAGGCTTTAAACTCCACGAATCCTTTGTCTTCTCCCGTATTTACACAAAATATTTTTTTTTTTATTTGAATACAAACGAAAATGTTTTATGTTAAAGTCAAGTATTTTTTGTTTATATTATATTAACACTTTTCTTTATATCTTCACCTATCTAACCTTATATCTTCACCACTGCTAAACATATTTAAATAGACTATTATTATACATCATCTCTCTCTATGTAAACGCTTGCATGATGCGTTATTGATAAACTAATAATTATATCTACATACATATATAAATTCTTTCTTAAAATTAAAGTAAAAATTGCCATATCAATAAATTCTTCCTTTCTCAGAAAATAAATATAAGGGTACATACCTACATCCCCTATTACCTAATGAACAAAACAACCTTATGTCTTCACTACTGTTAAACATATTTAAATAGACTTTTATTGTACATCATCTTTCTCAATGTAAACGCTTGTATGATGCGTTATTGATAAACTAATAATTACATCTACATATATAAATTCTTAAAAATAATATTACCAACAATTGTATTAACCTTTAATTATTTTTTTTAAACCCTTATCCGCACCCCAATGGTGCGTAGGGCACTGCTTCACATGAACACAGTGTTATCTTGATCGTTTACACACGAAGGAAAGGTCCAGGGTAATATTGAATAAATATTACAGTGAAAAAATCACTTATATTTATTTGATCCCCCTAGGAATCGAACCCGGGACCTCCAGAACGGTAGCAGAGCGTGCTGACCATTACACTACAGAGGCGGACATTAAGCTTTAAAATATTAATTCTCTAAAAAATTGCCATGTCAATAAATTCTTCCTTTCCCAGAAAATAAATAAAAGGGTACATACCTACATCCCCCATTAGCTACTGTTGTCCCCCGTAAATTATTGCTGCACGTTAACACGTTTTAGCTACATAAGACCGTAGTCCATTTGATCTTCACATTCGTTTGATAATGCCCTAACAAGGCGAAACAATTCACTCACTCCTTTCAAGAACGTCATAAATCAAAAAACTTGATTTTTCTGGAGAACGTTTTTAAAGTTTAAAAATATAATACAATGCATTAAAAATAAATATCAAGCCTCTTATTGAACTTTTTACTGTGCAACAGATCTTTTTAGGTAAAACCTGATGGTTTTTTCTCCATTTGAAAAATATTTGGTTTATTAAAACAAATAATTAAACAATACCTTTTCTTCAAAATGAAAAAACAACACTTTCTGCACTGTAGCGGGTAAATATTAAGTTGAAAATATGCCTCTTTTGATGGGAAATAGTACATTTTCTGGGCATTCCGAAAACACGCAGAATTGAAAATTGACGATTTTTGATTTTTGATTTATGACGTTCTTGAAAGGAGTGAGCGAATTGTCACTATATAATTTATTTTTTTTTGTTAATAAAATACAACTAAGTAGTCTCAAAAAATCTGTGTTTGATTTCAAATTAATATATTAATTAACACTTTTAATCTAATTTTACTTCTTAAAATATCTATTATATTATTGCCAGTGCCCTTTACTATGACCTAAAATATAATGTACCTATACCCACACACAGGTCATGCCTTTGTGGGATCTTTTTTTGTATTTACAATAAGTATATATATTTTTTGTACTTGTATTTATATTATGTTGTGAAATGCAAAAAAAAATTAAATAAAGAAGAAAAAATACTGAAATATAGAAGTATAGATGTATACATAGAAAATGTATTATATCCCTGCAAAAGAGGAAAAATCAAGTTTTTTATTTATGTCGTTCTTGAAAGGATTGAGCGATATGTGCAATGTAATGCTTAATGAAATAGACATCAATAGTGTTTCTTTTAATAAGTTTAAGAGAAATATTGTGGAAGTCTATTTGATAAAGAAAATTTATATTATTTGATAAAAACATGTAATGTAAGTTTATTATATAGTCATACTTTTGTGTACATTACAGTTTATTTTTATTTTTAGATTACTTAACTGAAAACCTGTAACTGGGAATTTATTTTTTAAATTTTATTATATTTGTTAAATATTCTGTTGGTTTTCTAATAAATAAATAAAATAAAATATTGCTTTTTAGCAATAATGTACTTATGTACTTATTTATGTACTTATTTATGTACGCCAATGTACTTATTTATTTTCTGTAAGTTCAAATAAATAAATAAATAAATAATAAAACTTTTTTACAACCTTTATCCACACCTAATGGTGCATAGGGCACTGCATCGAATTGACGCAGTTTTATCTTGATCATTACTTACATGAAGGCAAGGTGATCACTCTTGCGCTTCAGGAACCAGTCCAGGGTAATATGAAATAAATATTACAGTATAAAATCACTAATATTTATTTTCACCACCCATGGGAATCGAACCCGGGACCTCTAGCACGGTAGCTAAACACGCTGACCATTACACCACAGAGGCGGACATAATAAAACACTCTAGAAATAATAAAACACTATCATTAATTGATTCGGCAGTCACTTTGTGGTAAAATCTATCCATTTTTAATTAATGTTTTACTTGGTAAATACCACTATTTCTTAAAATCTACTGTGACACGTGTTTCGATGCATTCCGCATCATTTTCAATTTTACGGTGTTTGAAAATGATGCGGAATGCATCGAAACACGTGTCACAGTAGATTTTAAGAAATAGTGGTATTTACTAAGTAAAACATTAATTAAAAATAATAAAACACTCTGTATAAGGATATTTTCTAGAGTTACAAAACTATATTATATTCACAAAATGAACAATGAATGATAAGGATAGTGTTTTGTGGTAAAGGTATCCTCGAGATTTGCAAAA
>NW_028281080.1:0-5000 GCF_059751285.1 Brachycentrus maculatus | reverse complement strand
TCGGTTCGATTTTCAATTAGCCGAAAAAGTACCTCCATTGAAGCCATTACTAACGACCCAATTCCACTGCTATCAACCACTGGGGAATGCAAAAACGCGTTATCTCGAATATTTTATCTTCTTTGTGGCCAACACGCGAGGGTAGGAACAGTCGATTCGATTTATCGGGGTTTTGTACTCGTATCCGGCCAATTTATTTGTATTTTAGATTACCGATAGCCGATACTGTGGTGATTTATATGTGATCGACCGACTTGAACTCGTATTAATCGGTGTTAAGTAGGCGGTTTATGAGAAATATGACGATTAACATGTGTAGAGAATGTTGAGTTTATTAATGTAAACGACATGTTTACTAGTTTTGAGGACAACAAAAATAAATAAATGACAATAAAAATATATGAATAAGGAGAAATCATGTGAAGAGAATAGAACCATCCAGACTCCCCCACATCGCATTGTACGACCAACCCATGGTAGACGACTCCCGGGCAGACCACCAAAGAGATGGATCGACAGCTGGGAATCGACATCGCAGGAGGCTAATCTCTCTTTAAAACAGGCCACAAGGCCCACACCAATAAGAAGAAGAAGAAGAAGAAGAAATGATGTTTTTCATAATACTTTGAGTGTGTGCTATTTTTACATTTTGAGATCTCATTTCAGCGGTGTGAAATGGACACTTTATGAGAAATATGATGATTAACATATGTAGACAGTGTTGAGTATATTAATGTAAACATGACTAGTAAAAGACTATTATATATTTTATTATAAAACATTAAACCACGAGTGTAAGTCCCTCTCCAAGCACAAGAGCACAGTCTCTTTTATGGAGAGGCACAGCGAATCGAAATATAAATGTTCTCCATATGTATAAATGATTCAAATGTATTATGTTATTATTAAAAATTTAAATATATTAAATGAATAAAAAAAAAATCAAAATGACTAGTTTCGAGAACTACAAAAACGAATAAACTTTAATAAAAAATATCAAAGTATCTTTGTTCACAAATCTGTGTTTATCCACTTAGGAGTTATTTATATTGACATCTCAACATAGACAACATCAACATCTATGTTTTGAAATTTGGGTGATGTGATTGTCGATAATTAGTAGAATGGTCAATGTTACACGTGTGTAAAGAAGTGATCACTTAATCAGCATATGAAAGATCATAAGACCCAGACTTCTATTATTTTCTTCACTAGTATTGAGATATAAAATAGTGTTATAAAAATGATTAAAAATCGGCTTAAAAAGGTGTTTAGAAATTTTACTTCGTAGTGAAAATTATGGTTAATTGGTGTTAAAAATGTAGAAACCTTCAGAAATTATTACAAATTAAAGTGATCGCCGAACCAGCCTGTGACACGTCATTAACCCTGTAAATACCCAGACTTCCATTTTTTTTCATGTTTGTTGAATTACCAAAATGCATTCTAAAAAATTATTAAAAATTAGTTTAAATGAATGTAAAAAAAACATCCTGAATTTATAGCAAAACTTTTATCTTGCCTAAAAAATAAAGAAACATTAACAAATTATAGTAAATGTAAAAAATCATTCATAAAGTATAGAAAAAATGTCACCTTTCCATTTGAAAACTAAGCAACAGGTAATTTGAATATTCAAAAATAGATTATTAATTCTGGTTGTAAATATTGACTCTCAAAGGGTTGGTTAAGGGTCGAATATGAAAACCAAATTTAGTATTTCAAAACTAGCTTTAACGAAATTTTGTGAAACTCGATCGATTAATTCCTTTTCTAAGGGTGTTTTGGGAGCTTTAACATACACACGTGAAATATTACATTAGTAAACATATCGCTCACTCCTTTCAAGAACGTCATAAATCAAAAAACTTGATTTTTCAGGAGAACGTTTTCAATGTTTAAAAATAAAATACAATGTATTAAAAATAAATATCAAGCCGCTTATTGAACTTTTTACTGTACAACAGATCTTTTTAGGTTAAACCTGAAGGTTTTTTCTCCATTTGAAAAATATTTAATATATTAAAAAAAATTATTAAACAATGCATTTTCTTCAAAATGCAAAAAACAACACTTTCTGCCCTGTAGCGGGTAAATATTATGTTAAAAATATGCCTCATTTGCTAGTTTATAGTACATTTTCTGGTCATTCCGAAAACACGCACAACTGAAAATTGTCGATTTTTATTTATGACGTTCTTGAAAGGAGTGAGCGATGTGTAAAATGCTTGAATTAAAATTATATCACGTTTCGAATCAGAATGAAAAATCTTCACTGTTAACTTAGTATACAAAAAAATTACATGTTCAAATGCATGTGTGTATGTATGCATATATGTTTGCCTGTAAATATTATATTTACATATCGCTCACTCCTTTCAACAATGGCATATATCAAAAATCGTCAATTTTCGCTTTACTGTTTATGTTTTATATAGACACCGGAAGTACCGCGTTGTGTTAGTAATATTTTATATTTTGTTTTGTGAATTTCAATTGATTTTTTACTCAATTGTTAATTGGTCTAATTTTGTATTGTTTCATTTCTTTTGAAATATTCTCATTCTGTCTGTCACTAAATCTCTCTTATTTTTATTTTTACGATTCACTTATATCACGTGCATTCTGCAAGCCTCTTTTTTACTGTGGAGATTGGTGTTTTTGTTTTTATAAAGTGGATGCGGTACATAATTTATAGACGATTCAATACAGGTGTTTATTAAGTTAAACTAAACATGCTTCGAAAACTGGCGTAGTTTATAAACAAACTTACCCAAGTTAGGTAAGTAGGTACATATGTAAGTAGTTTATTAGCGGAACTAAACTTTTTACGATCAGACTACCTTGCTATAGAGGGTGCAATAAATATTATATAATATTATTTTAATTTTATTTATTAAAACAAACTAACTACCACGCTGCTTTGCCATAGGGGTAGGTATATTGAAAGCTGTCCCACCGTATGCCCAGATCTGATACAGAAGCATCTAGGCTTCCTGACAAATCTGCTCTTGCAAAGCATTTTTTTTGTAAATAAGTTGCGAAATTTAATAAAATGTGAAACAGTTTAAAATTGTATCCCGATTTTACTCTGAATTTACATTTAAAAGCTTTCCGTATACCTGTCACTGCCAATCAAAAAAAATACAAGCTTGTAAATCCGTCAAATTTTCTAGAAGTACCCCGGTGCAGGCAGTGAAAGGGATTAGTGTTTAGTTCAATTAGTCAGCTAGATCCGACTCCAACCCGACGCTGGCCGGTACACAGACGCCCACAACCCGACCAGCACAGCAGACAGACACGGAACATAGAGATAGGTAGAGAGAATAAACCGCCACACTAATCTGTCATTGGAAAACTAGATTCGCCTCTTCCACATTTTCATGCATCTCCTCATACATACCCGCCCATTACTCCGACCTCTGACCTGGCCACATTCAAGTACTTGAAATACTTGATATATTTTTTAAACACTTTACTTTTATTTTAAAACCATGTATTTCTTTCGAAAACCTTTTTTTTACACAAAAATTGTGTTTTAAGCAAAATATTCAATGACGTTTATATTACGTGGGTAAATGAAAATTAAGTTGCGGGCTATTGAATATTCTGCCGTCTTATTCTAGATGTCTTAAAATATTTATCTTAAGCCATTGATTTTAAGCATTCTTCTGTAACACCACAGTTCGAATGCTAACCACGAATTCCCCTCTACGTACTGTTTATTTTGTAAATTAAGGTATAACTACTGCAAGTTGCAATCGTCTTCCAAGTTTTGCTTGTAATTAGTTGGAAGCACTCGAGGTGTAACGTCTTCTATGGAAACTATAAATGACGAAGGGAAATCAACTTCTAATTTTGCTTGAATTCGAAGCCGTAAAAGTTAATTGAATACTTTTTTAAAGGAAAAAAAGATGTATTTACAATATATAAGATTTTTTCTTGGGATGCAAATTCAAATTTCCCGCAATAAATTGATGGTGGCACTTGTTTTAATATTTGGATTATCTCCAATTATAGGAGTTATTTTTCTTCTTCTTTTTTGACATCTCATCAAAGATGAGTAAGTATATGGAAGTCTGGCTATTTCTTGGGCAGAAGACCATTATAGGCTGGTTAAAGTGATCAGGTTACACACGTGTAACATTCACCATTTCTACCCATTATTAACAACCACAGTACTCAAATTCTTGGAATTTCTATTTACATATATATATATATATATATATATATATATATATATATATATATATATATATATATATATATATATATATATATATATATATATATATGTATATATATATATATATATATATATATATATATATATATATATATATATATATATATATATATATATATATATATATATATATATTATATATATATATATATATATATATATATAAATATATATATGTATATATATATATATATATAAATATATATATATATATATATATATATATATATATATATATATATATATATATATATATATATATATATATATATATATATATATATATATATATATATATATATATATATATATATATATGTATATATATATATATATATATGTATGTATATATATATATATATATATATATATATATATATATATATAATATATATATATATATATATATATATATATATATATATATGTTTATATATATATATATATATATATATATATATATATATATATATATATATATATATATATATATATATATATATGTAAATAGAAATTCCAAGAATTTGAGTACTGTGGTTGTTAATAATATACATACATATATATATATGGAAGTCTGGCTATTTCTTGGGCAGAAGACCATTATAGGCTGGTTAAAGTGATCAGGTTACACACGGGTAACATTCACCACAGTACTCAAATTCTTGGAATTTCTATTTACATATATATATATATATATATATATATATATATATATATATATATATATATATATATATATATATATATATATATA
>NW_028281079.1:0-93542 GCF_059751285.1 Brachycentrus maculatus | reverse complement strand
CTTAATAATAAAAATGAAAATGGTATTTTCTGGCGTTTCTCAAGTGTGTGATTATAATCCAGGATTCGGATCTCACATACTAATATAAGAGTTTCTGCTTGATAAAAAGCTTCTTTACATCTCACCAATAGATGTCTCTAGTGAAGTTCTAGTGATTCAAGAACAAGGTTTCTAAACTGGTTCATATATTTAGAACTTCCAAGAATTTGAGTAGTGTGGTTGTCAATAATGGGTAGAATTGGTGAATGTTACACGTGTGTAAAGCTTCATCTTTGATGAGATGTCAAAAAATTATACGTTAAACGTTACCTGGTTTAAGAAATTCAAGTTGCAGGCTGTCGATTATCTCGCATTAGCGCAGACTTCCATCCGATTACTACTTCTGAGATTTCCATCCAATTGCTACTTGTGTACTTCTGAGTAATTCAAATGTATATGAATTATTAATTAGTAATTTAAAAGTTTATGACTACTCAGCAATTCTTATCTTATGTCGCAATACCATAATTCCTGGATCCGGCCGCCATCATCCGTCCGATCGAACAATGCCACCGTACTGAATCAGAATTCAGTCGCAGTCGATCGCCGCCGGTGAGCGGACGTGTTTTTGTTTGCTCCGCTAATTTGCGACAATTTGGATCATAATTCAATCACTCGTGTATCAATTTACCAGACATTCCGCTGCTTGGACCTTCCTGCAGCGTTATCGTACAGTTTTGTGGCTAGACTTAGTGAAAAATATTAATTTAAATTGACGATAGGTGTGTGCATATAACGAAACGTGGAGTGCTATGTATTAAACATATTATGTGATAATTTTCTGTGAAATGCGTCTTGATAAAATGGTTTGTTTTGGATATGGGAATTTTTTCTGTGCTTCAAGCGACAGATTCTCACGATTATTTAGAAAATATATACAAAGTTACATTGTTTCCGCATAATTGTGATTGATTTAATATATTTTCGCAACATTTTGCCAATTTAACCGTAGATGGGTCTAGTGAACTCGCGCATACCTTTTTTTAAGAATATATATTTAAAAAAATAATATTCACCTTTTTTTAACGCTACCTGGTTTTAAAGGAAATTTAGTTAAGGGCTACGATAATCCCACCTTAAAATATATATTAATATATACTTACAACATTTTGAGTGTGTCCAAATACTTGTTCACAAAATCTGAATTATCTCCAATTGCAGGAGTTACTTTCATATTATTTTTTGACATCTCATCAAAGATGAAGAAGAATATGGAAGTCTGGGCATTTACATCTCACCAATAGATGTCTCTAGTGAAGTTCTAGTGATTCAAGAACAAGGTTTCTAAATTGGTTCATATATATAGAACTTCCAAGAATTTGAGTAGTGTGGTTGTCAATAGTGGGTAGAATTGGTGAATGTTACACGTGTGTAAAGTGATCACTTAAACCAGCATATGACGGTCGTCAGCCCCGTAAATGCCCAGACTTCCATATACTTCTTCATCTTTGATGAGATGTCAAAATAATATATATATATATATATATATATATATATATATATATATATATATATATATATATATATATATATATATATATATATATATATATATATATATATATATATATATATATATATATATGTATATATATATATATATATATATATATATATATATATATATGTATATATATATATATATGTATATATATATATATGTATATATATATATACATATATATATATATATATATATATATATATATATATATATATATATATATATATATATATATATATATATATATATATATGTGTGTGTGTTTGGTGTGTACATAGACACTCGTATATTACTCGACACATTTGCGAAATAGATACGAGTAATATTTAAAAAAATATATATATTATTGCACGCTGTTATCAAACGACTGATAAAAATACCAACGTGTGTTTATATAGGTAGATAATTGGTTTTATCTTTTCTGATAAGCCTTACACAAACAACGCTGGACAGAGAAAGTGTTATTCTTCTTCTTCTTCTTCTTTGTGGACCCCATACGCACACAGATGGTGCGCAGGGCACCGCGTCGAGCCTACGCGGCGTTTACTCGATCGGGATCACAAGTAGGCAAAAATAGCTTAAATCTCTAAGTAGGCAAAAATTACTTAGAGATTTAAGATTTTAAACAAATTTATATTTAAACTTTTATTCATATATATAACACGCTGTCCGCCGTGTGTTCCTTTTATTTTAATAGATGTTCGTTCACTCCTTTCAAGTATGTCATAAGTATATTAAAAATACTTGATTTTTCAGGAGATCGTTTTTAAAGTTTAAAAATATAATAAAATGTATTACAAAATAAATATCGAGCCACTTATTGAACTTTTTACTGTGCAACAGATCTTTTTAGGTAAAACCTGAATGGTTTTTATCCATTTAAAAAATATTAAATATATTTAAAAAAAAAATTAAACAATACCTTTTCTTCAAAATGAAAAAACAACACTTTCTGTCATGTAGCGGGTAAATATTAAGTTAAAAATATGCCTCTTTTGCTGGGATATAGTACATTTTTTGGGCATTCCGAAAACACGCACAACTGAAAATTGACGATTTTTGATACATGACGTTGTTGAAAGGAGTGAGCGAAATGTCAAATACGATTGACGTACGACGCCATTAGTCAAAAATTATATCATCTTCATACATAACACTGGCCAACAATTTACTACTTTTTTTTTGTAACTGGATGAAAATACCTGATCTTTATGAACTTTGCATAGCTGAATTTAAAAAAAAAAGCAAAAAATATATAGCACGTTAGATTTTTCAGTTATGGATTTTTTTAAATTCTCATATTGACTGAAGGTTATTTTATTATTTATGTATAAATATATATAAACATATAATGCTATCGTATTCAATATTAACAAGTTAATATATTTCCACTGTTACTCCATAATTATCCATACTTTTTTTTGAATCCCTTAGACCTTAGACTAAAGCATGTCTAGATACCAACCACTATTACGGTTTCAACGTATGGGCTCCATACAAACAATAGTATGACCGTAACATCAAAACTTGACGTGATACAAGCTTGGTCACCATATAGACTTTGAATAAGAACGATTAACTTGGTCCAAATCGGTCATCAAAATTTCAGTTACGAATTCATTGTCGGCCAGCGTAATACACGACTTTTTGTGCTTATCAAATTCGCCCGTCGCGAATAATGCATATGTGAAATGTACTGTGTGCAGTTATCGCGATTATTTGCCCAGATGTTTTTTTTTTATTGTGCACACATATGTACACACGCTGTGGCCTGCATTCCAACGCGGCTAATCACTATGAAGCGAGGCATGATACATGCACCGGACCCTCCTTTTGCGCGTCCCAAGCTACTTAAAAAAATATATACTCACCCAATGGTGCATAGGGCACTGCATCATCTAATCAATCAATCAGACCCTTCTCCGTACCCCAATGGTGCATAGGGTACTGCATCATCTAATCAATCAGTTAAACCCTTCTCCGTACCCCAATGGTGCATAGGGCACTGCATCATCTAATCAATCAATCAAACCCTTATCCTCACCCCAATGGTGCACAGGGCACTGCATCATCTAATCAATCAATAAAACTTTTATCCGCACCCCAACGGTGCATAGGGCACTGCATCTTCTAATCAATCAATCAAACCCTTATCCGCACCTCAATGGTGCATAGGGCACTGCATCATATAAACGCTGTGTTATCTTGATCGTTGACACGTGTAGGAAAGGTGATCAGCCCTCCGCTTCAGGTACCAGTCCAGGGTAGTATTGAATAAATATTACAGTGAAAAAATCACTTATATTTATTTGACCCCCCTGGGAATCGAACCCGGGACCTCCAGAACGGTAGCCGAGCGTGCTAACTATTACACTACGAAGGGCGGACAAGCATCATCTAAACGCAGTGTTATCTTGATCGTTAACTTATAACGGTCACACATGCTAACCACTACACTGTAAGAAGAGCTACCGCTTTGTTGAACAATGTCACATTGGATATTGATCTGTTCCATGTGTCTGAAGGAGTTTTCCGAAGCGGGATTCTTCTACACCTTTAAGTCTTCTTGCTTACTTTTTTAATGTATACGCCTTGAACATATTGTTTGTAACGTATATATACATTTTTTTAATAGATTGAAATTGAGGAAAGGTGATCAGCCCTCCGCTTCAAGTACCAGTCCGGGGTAATATTAAATAAATATTGGAGTGTAAAATCACTTATATTTTTTTGACCCCCCCCCCCCCGGGAATCGAACCTGGGACCTCTAGTGCGCTACCGAGCGTGCTGACCATTGCACTATGGAGGCGGACAGAAATTGGACGTGAAATTCCTTTTCTCTTATTTCTCAATACTGAGGATTGTGACCCCAGGTTTTTTTACCCTAATTTGTAGCCAATGGTGCATAGGGCACTGCTGCATCGCATGGAGGCGGTGTTATCGCGATCTTCAAATACACTAGGGTAGTTCAGGGTAATTTTAGTGGAAAGTCGCGAAATTTATTTTGAACCTCGCGGGATTTGAACCCGGGTTATCTAGCGCATAAAAAATATAATGCTTATTTCTTCAAATGCATATTGATATAATGCATATACATATAAACGCATAAGGTAATATAAAGATAACATAAATATAATGTGGTTGGTGTTAGAAGCAGAGGAATACCGAGGAAAACTTGGCACGATCAAGTATTTCAAATACTTGAGTTTTTCAAATACTTGGTCAGGTCAAGAGTCGTAACAATCGGTTGGTATGTATGAGGAGATCCGTGAACGTGGAAGAGGCGAAGATTGTTTGCAAATACAGATTGGTTCGGCGTTTCTAATCTCTCTGCCTAATCCTGCGGGGAAGTGGCGTGATAGTTAGTTAATTTTACACAAATATATAAAGCTTGTATTTTTTAGAACTCTATATATGTATGTAGATTTTTTTAAAATTAAATGGTTATTATTCGGAATTTGAGTAGAGTCGCGTTCGAGACGCTTAATTAATCCGATTGGCCGGCGTTTAAAAGTCGGACCAATCAGCGGCGGCACGCGAATCGTGACCGCCAATTGTTTTCTATATGGACATTCCAATTATGAAATTGTTCGATATTTGAAATCGCACGCTCTCAAGTTCAAAGCGCTTGATACAAGTCCATTAAAGGAAAATTTTATACAATTCCATATTACTTTGTATGAGAAAAAGTGAATGCAATAAAATTGTTTTATTAATTGATTCGGCAGTCATTTTACAGTAATATATATCCATTTTTCACGTTTTACATGGTAAATACCACTATTTCTTGACTATAATTGATTTTTTCCCTCTAATATTTATTCAATGACAATATTACCCTTGACTGGTACCTAAAGCGGAGGGCTGATCACCTTTCCTTCATGTGTTAACGATCAAGATAACACTGCATTTATATGATGCAGTGCCCTATGCACCATCGGGTGCGAATGCGAAAAGAAAAAAAATGTGTAAAAATTATTGAAAACTTAATAAGACGTACAGTACTGTACCTGTATTCCTACTCATTATTTTAACCCTTACCCGCACCCGATGGTGCATAGGGCACTGCATCATTTAGAAGCACGGTTATTTTGATCGTAGGGTTTGAAAAAAAAGATATAAGTAGGGTAGACTGGGTACGGTTGAAACAATTTTGCTTATATTGTCCATAGTATTGCTCTTTACAAGTCAAGCGATGATGAAGATGCATTAAATATAAGAGCGTGTTTCTGTCTACTAATGGGAAGTATTATTTCAGTACCCGGTGTGTTATTTTTAGTGGCAGATCAAATTTAAAAAATATATCCGATTTGTTTCAACCGTCCCCATACCAGGGGCAGTTGAAACGGTGATTGGGGTCAGTTGAAACATACGCAAATAAATCAATATTTAATATTGTAAGACGTTTTATTCATTATTTATTTTTGTTTTAAAAATAATTATGGCACCGCACGACTATATTAATCAGTTAACAGATATGTAATGAACAAAAACAACTAAAAACAAACGCATTAAAAAAAAAAACAAATCGAACGAAAATAATCTGTGAATAAACTAAAAGGAAACACTTCTTTCATTTTGATTAGTCATAAATCAAGCGAAAATCTGGCTTTGGGTACATTCCGAGTCGCAATTGTGGCAAACATAGCTAAGACCACCTTTTGTGCAGTCTTCTTGAGCCCACAGTTTACAAGTGGTGCACTGTATCCACTTTTCACCGGATCTGCTCTCTGAATACAGTGACAGACAAACAAGACAATAGCACTCGTCCTCCTCTGATGATGATTCCTGTTGCGTATTATGATTATTTTTTCCTTCAACGATCCTTCTACTTTTTCCTCCATCCAATATTTTCTTCACTTACTTAGTTTTCATCCGTTTCAACCTTATTTCATGCTCCTTTCTTATCTCTTCTTTCTCTGTTTTTTTAGTAGCAAGTATTTTGCAAGCTCCTGCTCCTGCTCTTTATTAAAAACTTCGTTGTGGGGTTCATATCCCATTTTCTTCTTCACCAGATGCATCTCGCTTTCGTATATATCTAATGAGCGAACAGTGGTTTAATCCATGCTTTTCCGACGCTTTTCGCAGTGAATCTCCTGCTTTAACCTCCTCATCAGCGTATGTATACCTCGACAAGTCGACCTCTCCTCTTGAAGTCTTTCTTGCGCGTACTCTCGGCATCTAGAAAACAGGAAAACTGAAAAAATATGTTGTTTCAACCGTACCCACAAAAAATGTTTCAACCGTCCCCAACCCCTCCTTTAGGTGGAAAACAGAAAATAGTAATGTTAACAATAATGGCACATAAAAACTAATCACTATATCGTGTTCTACAAGCTTCATTTCAAACACGAAATCATACTCAATAATATCGTTTCAATAGAAACCGTAATAAAAGGAAAATTCTCAGAACAAAAATACTTACTTTTGGTTATCAAAATACAATAGGACCTCCTACAAGCAACTGCACAGTGCGGCGAGCGATGCAACACTGATATTTGTGTTTGACCTTGGTGTCCACTTTGTTCGTCCCTTGGACCCTTCACCCTACCGCATACGGTTTGCAAGATATTTGCTCTGTTTCAACCGTCCTTTGTTTCAACCGTACCCAGTCTACCCTATGCTAAAAAACAAAAATTCAATGCAAAATTTGAAAAATTCGGGCGTGGGAAGACTTGTTTGCTCTTCAGTTCTTATTTGGTTGGCCGTCGAATGAGTTCTGTCTTTGCGAATATCCCCTTACAGATCAATCGTTAATCACTTTCGAATAGTAGCCAATAATCTGGTTTTAAAAAAAATATAGCCTTGAATTGATATATGAAAATTATGTAAATATATTACTATACATGTTTTTTTTAACGTATAACTCATATAGTACATACACATTTGCTAACTTTTTTCATTTTCATTTTTTTTCATTAGCATTTTTATATTAGCACTTTTAATCTTATTTTATTTCTGATAATATGTATTATATTCTCTCCAGCGCCCTTTACTATACTTTTGTCCGCCTCCGTAGCGTAATGGTCAGCATGCTCGTCTACCGTTCTGGAGGTCCCGGGTTCGATTCCCAAGGGGGGTAAAATAAATATAAGTGATTTTTTTCACTGTCATTTTTATTAAATATTACCCTGGACTGGTACCTGAAGCTGAGGGCTGATCACCTTTCCTTCATATGTAAACGATCAAGATAACTCTGCGTTTATATGACGCAGTGCCCTATGCACCGTTGCGGTGCGGATAAGGGTTTTATTATTATTATTATTTACTATAGGCTAAAATATAATGTTTACCCACACACAGGCCATGCCTTTGTGGGATTTTTTTTTGTATTAATATTATATATATATTTTTTATAATATATTGTGAAATGCAAAATGATTTAAAATAAAGGAAAAAAACGAAGCGTGGAGTTAGTAGTATAATAGTAGTTGCAGTGTTGACATATCGCGCACTCCTTTCAAGAACGTCATAAATCAAAAAACTTGATTTTTCAGGAGAACGTTTTAAATATAATACAATGTATGAAAAATAAATATCAAGCCATTATCAAACTTTTTACTGTGCAACAGATCTTTTTAGGTGAAACCTGAAGGTTGTTTCTCCATTTGAAAAATATATATAGTCTATTTAAAATATATATATACAGTATATTTGTATTTTCACTCTCATATTCATTTAATATCACCCTGGACTGGTACAAGAAGCGCGGGGCTGATCACCTTGCCTTCGTGCAATTAACGATCAAGATAACACTGCATTGCTATGAAGCAGTGCCCTATGCACCATTGGAGGCGGATAAGGGTTAAAAGAAATATTAAAAAAAATTATTAAACAATACCTTTTCTTCAAAGTGCAAAACCAACACTTTCTGCCCTGTAGCGGGTAAATATTAAGTTAAAAATATGCCGCTTTTGCTGGGATATAGTACATTTTCTGGGCATTACGAAAACATGCACAACTGAATATGATATATGATAGATGTGCGAATAGTGAAATAAGGAAGGAATGCAAAGCTGAGATAAGCATTATCGATAAAATTAAGAAAGGTGTGTTGAGATGGTTTGGACATGTAGAACGAATGAGTGAGGAAAGAACGGTAAAACAAATTTATGAGGCGAATGTTAGCGGGAAAAGAAGCAGAGGAAGACCGAGAAAAACATGGCACGATCAGGTATGCCAAATACTTGAAAGTGGTCAGGTTAAGAGTCGTAACAATCGGCGGGTATGTATGAGGAGATGCATGAACGTGGAAGAGGCGAAGAATGTTTGCAAGGACAGAGTGGTGTGGCGCTCTATTCTCTCTGCCTACCCCTGCGGGGAAGCGGCGTGATGGTTAGTTAGTTAGTTAGTTTGCACAACTGAAAATTGACGATTTTTGATGTATGACGTTCTCGAAAGGAGTGAGCGATATGAAAAATAACGATATTATTGAATAATGTAGCGGAAGTATGGTGAGTGAATATTATCCATACCGGAAGTTGCGGTAAATATGATTTATTTGAGTACCTACTTTCAATTTGTAATAGTGAAATAATTCACGGACTAATAATTAAAAATCAAGTATGCATAAAAACATATTACCATAATATTCATATAATATTTATTCAAGGTTATATTTTTTTTTTACCTAAATAACCAACTATCACGCAGGGGTAGGCAGAGAGATTAGAACGTCACACCGGTCTGTCGTCGCAAACAATCTTCACCCCTTTAACAAATGCATCTCTTCATACATTCCACGCCAAAATATTTGAAATACTCGATCGTGCCAAGTTTTCTTCGGTCTTCCTTTGCTCACATTTTCAACTGAATTAGCCTGATGAATTTGTTTCACCGTTATTTCGTCACTCATTCGTTCCACAAGCCCAAACCATCTCGACACACCTTTCTTAATTATGCTCATCTCAGCCTTGCACCCTTTCCTTATATCACCATTGGAACATCTACCAGTTTGATGCAGTGCCCTATGGTGCATAGGGCACTGCATCAAATTGACGCAATATTTATTCAATATTGATCAGTCCTGCGCTTCGGTTACCATTCCAGGGTAATGATAAATAAATATTAGAGTGAACAAACACATACATATTTATTTTCTCCTCCCCTCCCCTGGTAATCGAACCTGGTACCTACAGTATGGTAGCCAAATGTGCTAAACACTAAACTACGGAGGTGGGCATAGTAAGCAACGTGAATAATATTTTATTGATTGTTTCGGCATTAACTTTGTAGTAAGACATGTTACAATGATTAAAGAAAACACTTGATTTTATGCCACTTGAGTTTATTAAAGACTACTAGTTTCGGAAGCTAAACGTCTGAATATTTACTATATATAATATATAATAATATGATGGAAGTTTAGCTTCCGAAACTAGTAGTCTTTAATAAAACTTAAGTGGTATAAAAACAAGTGTTTTCTTTAATCATTATTACGTGAATAATAAATTCGATATCCATATAAAACAAATTGTAAAAAAAAATCCTACGAACTTATTGACCGATGTGTGAAGTTAGCATCTTATGTAGGCCGAGAGACTCTGGGCTAATGAATATTCATAAGGCAACAACACCAATGGGCCATTGTCTCGCGTCACGATCGGCAGTCAGCTGCCAGCCACCTAGCCACTGCACTGGAACGTGTGAATTTTCAGCTGTGCATTTTCACTTTCAGCCGAAGGTCTAAAATTTGCATTCAATGATTCAAATTTGAATCAGACCTTTAGTTAATAGATGGAGTGCCGAGAGTCGATATATCGACTCTGGTTTCTTTGCTCAAAGCGCGGCCGTCGATATATCGACGATTATGCCAGCGTATTATGGCGGTCGAGCTGGGAGGTTGTGTCGTCAACAATATTCACAAATAATGTAATTTAATTATTTTTTAATAATATATTGGGTTGATGCAAAAGTTTTGACCGTTTTTTACATATATTTTTAAAAAAAAAATTTCTTGTGTATTATTTATTTAATAAATTATATAATTTCCATCAGTTCTTAAAACCTTCTCCCATCTTTCTATCAACTTATTAATACCAGCAGTATAAAATTCCGTGGATTTTGATGCGAAAAATGAAGTAAGGGATGTTTTTACCTGCTCTATTGAATAAATTTTTTCATCATTTAAATTTTTTTGCAGTGATCGGAATAAATAAAATTCAGAAAGAGCAAGATCTGAAAAATACAGTGGATGCTTGATAACATCCCAATTTAACTCATTTAGCTTGTGTTGGGTCATCATAGCCACATGTGGTCGCGCGTTGTCGTGATGAAACACTGCCCCTTTTCTGTTTACCAATTCTGGTCTATCCTTTTGAAGGACCATGTTCGATTTGGATAAATGCTGACAATATCGTTCTGCTGTACTTGTCTTATCGTGTTCCAAGAGTTCAAAATACACAATACCCTTATTATTCCACCAAACACAATGTATAACTTTTTTTATGGATTTCGGCCTTCGAAGTTGTTAATGGGGCTTGTCCAGGTATAGTCCAATGTCTTTTTCTTGTCACGTTGTTGTACACGACCCATTTCTCATCTCCCGTCACCAAACGATGCAAAAAAGGTTCATGTTTTTGTCTCGCACTCAAAGCAACGCGCGTTGAAACACGATCCAATAAATTGGCAGCCGACAATTGATGAGGTATCCAAACGTCATACCGCGAAACCATTTCCATACGCTTCAAATGTCTTAATGCGATTGTTTGGTTGACTCCCATCATTGATACAACCTCTCTGATGGTTAGACGTGGATTGGTGTCAATTATGACTTTTAATTCGTCTTCATCAGACTTCAATGGCCGCCCGGTACGTGGTTTATCAATGAGTGAAAAATCTCCAGATCGGAATTTTGCAAACCATCTTCGTACCTGTCGAACTTTGATGACATCTGCTCCGTACACTTCACAAATGTTTTTGGTTGCCACACTCGCGGTATTGTCTTTACGGAATTCATAAAGTAAACAATGACGTAAATGCACTTTATCGAACGACATTTTGAAAAAATACAAGGGGTTATTACTGTACTCTGGCCAGGCCAAAACTGAATAAAAAGTAGAGGGAAAGCATCCTTTATACAATGGAATCATAAAAAAAGAAGATACTGTACATAATTTATGAAAAAAATAATTTTTTACCTGGGATCATAAAAAACGGTCATTACTTTTGCATCAACCCAATATATATATATATATATATATATATATATATATATATATATATATATATATATATATATATATATATATATATATATACATATATATATAAATGTATATATATCGCTCACTCCTTTCAAGAACGTCATAAATAAAATAACTTGATTTTTCAGGAGAACGTTTTTAAAGATTAAAAATATAATATGATTTATTGAAAAATAAATATCAAGCCACTTTTTACTGTGCAACAGATCTTTTTAGGTAAAACCTGAATGTTTTTTCTCCATTTGAAAAATATTTAGAATATTGAAAAGAATAATTAAACAATACCTTTTCTTCAAAATGCAAAAACAACTCTTTCTGCCCTATAGCGGGTAAATATTAAGTTAAAAACATGCAGCTCTTGCTGGGATATAGTACATTTTCTGGGCATTCCGAAAACATGCACAACTGGAAATTGAGGATTTTTTATATATGACGTTGTTGAAAGGAGTGAGCGACATGTTTAAATGGGCAGTATTTCTGTCATAGTTACCCCAAACGCCCCAGTACCTAAAGAGTGAAGTAAAACGTAATCTCGTATAAGCAGGCTGCTCGAACGATTGACATTTTAAACTAATTGACTTCTAATTACGCGCTTTGTAGTTTGTTTTTACGCGCGTCATCGTGTCGGCGCGCGTCGCGTAATTTTTCAATTTATACATGTATATAAATGTATATATTTTTTATAGAGTTTATTAGACAGCGAAATATTCGAGGCCGTTCAGTTTTTTCTCTATAATTTATATTTTTAATATAAAAATCTAATACTGATTTTTAGTGTCTACAAAGTAGTACATAAAGTTTTTTTTTTTTAATAAAATAATAAAAATAAAATTTTTGTCAATTGTTTCGCCTTGTTATGGCATTATCAAACTACTGTCAAAAGTTTGACCTTAAAAAGGCGAAATAATTGTAAATTTAAAAAAAATAACTTTGAAATAACTTTGTGGACCCTAAAAATCAGTGTTTGATTTTAATATTTAAAATATATATATAAGCATAGAAATTGCAAATTTTTCTAAACAAAATTTAATACTCAAGTGGTAAAAACAAGCGTTTTATTTATTATTCAATCATATCTTACTATAATGTGAATGCTGAAACAATAAATAACGTATATATATATTTTTTAATAACATTAATTGTATACATTTTATTTTATTTTATTTTATTATTATTATTATTATTTTTTTAATATTATTGTTTTATTTTTTTTTGACATCTCATCAAAGATGAAGAAGAGTATGGAAGTCTGGGCATTTACGGGGCTGACGACCGTCATAGGCTGGTTTAAGTGATCACTTTACACACATTGATTTTCATCTTTGATGAGATGTCAAAAAATAATATGAAAATAACTCCTGTAATTGGAGATAATCCAGATTTTGTGAACAAGTATTTGGACACACTCAAAATGTTGTAAATTGTATATATTTATTTAAATCACAATATTAAACATATTTTTTTCAAAAAATTCAGAGACCCACCAAGCCACCTTGTGTGTCTTGTCGGTGGAGTTCTTTTTTAATACATTTTTCATTGTTTTTAACTATTTTAACCTATTATACACACCAAAAAGAGAGAAAAATTAAGAAATGAAGAATTTTCTGATGTATAATCCAAAACAAACCATTATTTACTAAAATACTCAATATTCAGCAGTGAAATTCATCAAGAACTAATGTCATTGTAAAAAACAATTGTAAAAAAAACTACTAAGTGGTCTGTTGGGGTTTAATTCATAGAGAATCAATGTATTTTAAATATATATAATCGTAAAAAAAAAAAAAATAAAAAAACTTCTTAGTGCCTTTTCGGAAGAGCGATGCGTTTATCCCAGATGTCGGAATCAACGCCCGAACTGGTCGACCTGGAAGCCATGCTGGCGACGGTCCAGCGCCAGATCCAAGAGGAGATTGACAGCGGCGAAGTCCTCGACACTGCCAACAGTCAGAGAAATTCGGCGAGCGTGGACGACAGGCGTAGTGTGGATCAGTCGGCTCACCGGCGGGGAAAACAGCCATATACGGAACATCAGACCGAATTTGGCTCTACAAGCGCTTTGAGCAGTCATCCCAATTCCCAGCACTCTAGAGAGGATCTGCTGGCTGTCAAGTCGGGGTCTACGCGTAGCCTCAACCAGATCCCCCAGGAGCTGGTGAGGTCTCCGGTTTCCGGCGGCTTCTTGCACCAGACGCAGAGTAGGGTCGGTGAAGAGAAGGTGGCCTCTTGGACGCTGCCCAGGAACAAGAGGTTCGAGGAGCCAGGGAAGAAGAGTGATGAAGCGGTCAGACAAGTAGACGGGCAGAGGAAGTCTATGGATTCTGTGCCGGAGGCTTGGAAAAACTACTGGGCATGGTATGGAAGCGAATACTCTCAAATCCCATTTTTATTTTTGATTATAGTTATGTTTGTCCGCCTCCGTAGTGTAATCGTCAGCACGCTCGGCTAGAGTTCTGGAGGTCCCGGGTTCAATTCCCAGGAGGGGTCGAATAAATACGAGTGATTTTTTCACTCTAATATTTATTCAACATCATCCTGGACTGGTACCTGAAGCGGAGGGCTGATCACCTTTCCTTCATGTGTAAATGATCAAGATAACACTACGTTTATATAACGTGGTGCCCTGTGCATCATTGGGGTGCGGATAAGGGTTTTATTATTATTATGTTTAGGTCTTTTTTTAATATTATTTTTACTTTAGCTGTAAATTAAGTCTGCCTATTAATCTTCTTAACTTTTGCTATATTCTATTCTTGCTGTTTACTTTTAACTCATTTAACATATGTGAAATTTTGTAATTGTCATTTGAATGTTACAATTACCTGTTTTATTTGTTATTCATTATTGTAAATGTATTTGTGTTAATGTTCTGTTAAATTTCTAAATAAATCAAATAAAATAAAATATAGTATGAACAGTATGATTATAGTATGGTTAGGTCAGGAGTCGAACTTATCGGCGGGTATGTATGAGGAGATGCATGAATTTGGAAGAGGCGAAGAATGTTTGCAAAGACAGAGTGGTGTGGCATTCGATTCTCTCTGACTACCCCTGCGGAAAAGCGGCGTGATGGTTAGTTAGTTATTTCTTTTAGATAGAGGTTTTATTGTTTATTTTTTTAAATGTGTAGCTTTGGTGGTACGAAGGCCATGATTTGGCTGGACAATTGTAGGCACACATCTCCACGCTCTACTTTACGCAAATTGATTTGTCACAGTGGAGTTGTGAAACGTCTTGACAGCTTCAATGGTCCCCCGGTATTGAGCCATTCCATCAATTTACTCATCATTGATACACTAGTTCTGCGATTCTCAAAGTGTGCTCCTTCGCGGCAAGCCCCTGAACACTTTATGTACTAACAAAGAATTATTTATTATTTGATTTCGCTTTTTATTTGTAGAACATTTTAATTTATGTATTAGTTGTTAAATCAAACACAGATTTTTTTATTTATATTTGAAGCACTAACTTTGTGATTTTCCATTTTATAATTCATATGTAACTTTGTTTTAAAATCACTATAAATATTTTATTATAACCTTATTATAATGTCTACCGGTTTCCAAGCTAACCGCTTCTTTATCAAGACTGATTAGTATTAATCAGTCTTGATAAAGAAGCGGTTAGCTTGAGAACCGGTAGACATTATAATTAAGTTATAATAAAATATTTATAAAGATTTTAAAACAAAGTTACATTTTAATTACAGATTTTTAGAGTCTACTGAGTTGTGTATTCCTGTTAAAAAAATATATTGTGGCAGTTTTTCGCTTAGTTATGGCATTTTCAAACGAATGTGAAGATTAAATGGACTGACGGTCCTTATGTAGCTATACAATTCTAGGTACTTGAGAAATAGTTTCAACATGTGCAGTAATAACTACTTTTGTCTCCCGTAAATTATTACTGCACATGTCAAAACTAAGAATTTGATTTGTGTTCTTCACCAATTCTACCCATGATTGACAATTATCATGAGTAGAATTGGTGAATATTACACGCGTGTAAAGTGATCATTTGAACCAGCCTATGACGGTCGTAAGCCCCGTAAATGCCCAGACTTCCATATTCTTCTTCATCTATGTTGTAAATAATAATAATAAAACCCTTATACGCACCCCAATGGTGCATAGGGCACTGTGTCTTATAAATGCAGTGTTATCATGATCGTTTTTACTTATGAAGGAAAGGTGATCAGCCCTCCGCTTCAGGTACCAGTCCATGGTAATATTGAATAAATATTACAGTGAAAAAATCACTTATATTTATTTTTACCCCCCTTGGGAATCGAACCCGGGACCTCCAGAACGGTAGCCGAGCGTGCTGACCATTACACTACGGAGGCGGACAAAAATCTATGTTGAGATGTCAAAAAAGAATATGAATAATAACATAAAACCCAGTTCCCTTATTTTAGTGCAGCATAAAATATTTTGCGTTTCAAAAGGGTTCCGTCCCCAAAAAAGTTTTAGAACCGCCTGATTTGTACATCAGTATCATCCCAATTTACTATTGCAACATGACTTTACATACCAGACGGACAGTATTAAACATATTGACAGCTATTAGTCCCTTTTCACGTGTGTTATTTAGATGCCCGACTCCGTAGTGTAGCGATAATGCGCTGGAGGTATCTGGTTCGATTCCTAGGGGGCTTAAAATAAATACAATTCATTTTTCGCTTATTTTTTAAACTTCTTGTACAGAATGTACGTTTGGCGGGCTTATTGCTTAGAAGCAATATCTTCCAACCGACCGAAAACAGACTAGTAACTAGTTACTTTTACTGAAAAACTAAATTTAACTATAGATGGTGCCGCCAAAGAAGTATTCTAGGTAGTGTGGTGAATGGTGAATGTCTCACATGTATAAAGTGATCACTCTATACACAGGTAACATTCATAATCATTAAACCAGCTTATGACCATAGGCTGGTGTAAGTGATCATTTTATACACGAGACATTTTCTACCCATGTTACACTACTCAAATTATGATATTTATATTTATGCTTTGATCGAAAAGGTATCCCATCTACCATGGGTAGAATGGTGAAAGTGATCACTTTAACCAGCCTTTGACACGTTGTAAACCTTGTAAATTCCCAGACTTCTATATTTTCCTTCATCTATGTCCGCCTCCGTAGTGTAATGGTCAGCACGCTCGGCTACCGTTCTGGAGGACCCGGGTTCGATTCCCAGGGGGGGTAAGAATAAATATGAGTGATTTTTTCACTGTAATATTTATTCAATATTACCCTGGACTGGTACTTGAAGCGGAGGGCTGATCACCTTTCCTTCATGTGTAAACGATCAAGATAACACTGCGTTTATATGACGCAGTGCCCTATGCACCATTGGGGTGCGGATGAGGGTTTTATTATTATTATTATTATATGTTGAAATACAATTTTTTTGAAATTATGCTTTACTTGGTAAATACCACTATTACTTAAAATCCAATTATTTATTATATTCTGCATTATTTTTAAACACCGGAATGATGCAGAATGCATTGAAACATGTGTAACAATAGATTTTAAGATAACCGAGTAAAACTTGAATTTAAAATGGGTAGATATTACCACATAGTGACTGCCGAATAAATTAATGAAATTGATATACCACATTTGTTCCTTCGTTTTGTATTGGATATTCCTAACTAACTAACTAACCATCACGCCGCTTCCCCGCAGGGGTAGGCAGAGAGAATCGAACGCCACACCACTCTGTCTTTGCAAACATTCTTCGCCTCTTCTACATTCATGCATCTCCTCATACATACCCGACGATTATTACGACTCCTGACCCGGCCGCTTTCAAGTATTTGACATACCTGATTGTGCCAAGTTTTCCTCGGTCTTCCTCTGCTTCTTTCTCCAACTACATTCGCCTCGTAAATTTCTTTAACCGTTCTTTCCTCACTCATACGTTCCACATGTCCAAACCATCTCAACACACCTTTCTTAATTTTATCGATAATACTTATCTCAGCCTTGCATTCTTTCCTTATTTCATCATTCGAACATCTATCAAACATCGTTTTGCCACACATTCGTCTGAGGGATCGCATTTCGACTGAATTCAGTCTGCGGATATTCCCTTTTTCTTTTATCCTTTATTTATTGTAACTACAATGTATTTTGTTTGCTATGCCCAAAATCACTCTTAAATAAGTGGAGGCTTTTCTTTATTATTTTTTTTTAATTTTTCTTTCTCTTCTTCTTGCAGCGAGCAGTCGATTAGCAGCGCCCGCGCGTCGGTGATGGTCTACGACGACTCCCTGAAGAAATGGGTGCCCTCCGGCAGCAGCTCCGGGCTGTCCAAGGTGCACATCTACCACCACACCCAGCACAACACCTTCAGGGTCGTCGGCCGCAAGCTGCAGGACCATGAGGTGAGGACCACTCCGATTCTGCATCTCTTAGCACGCTGCACGATGCAAACATTCTTCGCCTCTTCCACGTTCATGCATCTCCTCATACATACCCGCCGATTGTTACGACTCCTAACCTGACCACTTTCAAGTATTTGGCATACCTGATCGTGCCATGTTTTTCTCGGTCTTCCTCTGCTCCTTTTTTTAGTTATTATTTCAATATATGGAAAGGACGGAAGAGGTTCAAGAGGTGAGCCCTGGGGTACACCAGCGTGCTCCGGAGCACATTCTACATTCATGCATCTCCTCATACATACCCGACGATTATTCCGACTCCTGACCTGACCATTCCCAAGCATTTAAAATACTTCTTCTGCTCCTATTTCCAACGACATTCACCTTAAAAAAAAAATTTTTCCCAACTCATTCGTCTCACATGTCCAAACCACCTCATCACACCTTCCTTATTTTGATGGATGCTTATCTCAGCCCTTCATTCAATACTTATTTCACCATTCCAACATCTATCATACATCATTTTCCCATACATTTGTCTAAGAGATCGCATTCCGACTGCATTCAATCTACTTTCACCTTTTTTTACCCTGTATTACCTTACTTTCATCTTTTTTACCCTGTATCACCTTACTTTCGTCTTTTTTACCCTGTATCACCTTACTTTCATCTAATCAACTTGTCATTTGTTGCGGAACCAATAGTACCTGCTGTTTCTCATCCATTTCCCTTGGCATACGGCGCGAGTGTCTGACGGGCTCTCTGTGTGTTTCAGGTGGTGATCAACTGTGGCATCGTGCGCGGGCTGAAGTACAACCAGGCCACGGCCACCTTCCACCAGTGGAGGGACTCGCGCCAGGTCTACGGGCTCAACTTCTCCTGTCGCGAGGACGCCGACTGCTTCGCCCGCGCCATGATGCACTCGCTGGAGGTGAGCGCAGCGCCATCTGTCACACAAATGTGTATTCAAGTGTGTTGCTTCTGTCCACAGTTGGCACATAATGCCCCGTGCTTCTGGCAGACAGTCTGTGACTCGTTTAGTAATACCATGTGTGTTTGGCCCATAATGTCCCATGTGTTTGACACACAGTCCATGATAGATGATACCTATGGCAATGCCTCGCGCATCTAGCACACGTCCTGTGACACTTTTAGTAATGCTTTGTGCTTTGGACACATGGTTGTCACACTTTTAGCAATACCCCGTGCCTTTAGCACACACTTGTGATATCTTTTGGCAACGTCCCTTGTTTTTGACAAACAATGTATGATACTTTTAACAATGACATGAGTTTGGCACTCAGTCTGTGACGCTTTTTGCAATTCTCCGTGCTTCGGGCACATGGCCGTGACTTTTTAGCAATGCCCTGTGGTTCTGGCACACGGTCTATGACACTTAGCAGTGCCCCTGCCCTTCTGGCACACTGTCTGTGATTGCTTTCAAAATGATCCATGCACGTTTGGCACACAGTTTACGCAGCATGCATCTTCCTTCCTTCTTTAAAATTGTGATATGAAAATAACGTGGATTTACTAATAAAATCTCTAGACACTTTCCAGTTACAGTGTAGATGATCAGCTGTATTTGTAGAGAAAAGGATTAAATGTGAATCACATAAAGACCTTTAACCTTTTAACCGCGTTAACTTTGTTCCTGAGAGACGCCCGTGCGCGGCGGTATTTCGCTGTTTTCAAATGATTACTTTTATCATGTATTTAGTTAAGAAACGATTTATTTCCCTAAACAAAAACGTTCAATGGGATTCATTGTGCCTTTTTGGTACTCTATAATACACGTGTGTCACATTATTCTTGAAATATATCGTAGTATAAACAAATAAGATCGTAACATAAATAAATCAAAGCACGCATCGTGTGTCACTCTTACCCACTGGCGATGTGTAGCGTCGAGAGTGAGACAGATATAGGACATGATTATGGCGCGGACTAATTACCGACCTCAAGAAAAATCAAGGATCTGTTCTTTTATTTATCCTTGTGATGTTACAAATTATTTGTCAGATATTTCAACAGATGTCATAAGGCCAAGGATTGAAGTATTATTTTATCCAATGTTCCACACCATGAAAAAATTCCTCCAAGTGGAACTGAGGTTCGAAACTTGGAGCAAAGTAAAAACACATACGCTTATGTCAGCCGCGTATGGGGCATGTTTTGTTAAAACACATACGGTTATTACGTGGATCCGGTTAAAACTGTATATCTCTGGTCACTTTACCGTATATAATTTAAATCTGCTGTATTCATAGAATCAAGGTTTAAATGTGGATCACGAAAGGGACTTCCTTAAAACTGTGATTTTTCCTAAAATCTCTGGAATTTTTCCAGTTGACAATGAAGGTGTCCTGTATTGACAGAGAGAAGGTTTAAACAGTGGCATAATTGTGATGTGTGGTGTTACAGGTGCTGGCGAACAGGACGGGCGGAGTGGTGGGGGCTGTGGCCCCGCCCCCCGCCCTCAACGGGCACCACCCCCCCTCCACGCACTACGACGAAGATATGGGGTACAGGTTCGCGATCTATCTTTCATGCCAGCTATCCGCACCTCCCCTGCTGTCTGCCCAACTGCATGCATGGCAAATCCCCCAAAATCATTCAAATTTCCCAGTAAAGCTTCTTTTCCTAGCGAGTTCCCCAAACTTGTTAAAATTTCCTAGCAAACTCCCCAAAACTTGTTGAAATTTTCTAGCAAACTCCCCAAAACTTGTTGAAATTTCCTAGCAAACTCCCCAAAACTTGTTGAAATTTTCTAGCAAACTCCCCAAAACTTGTTAAAATTTCCTAGCAAACTCCTTAAAACTTGTTGAAATTTTCTAGCTAACTCCCCAAAACTTGTTGAAATTTCCTAGCAAACTCCCCAAAACTTGTTGAAATTTTCTAGCTAACTCCCCAAAACTTGTTGAAATTTCCTAGCAAACTCCCCAAAACTTGTTGAAATTTTCTTGCAAACTCCTCAAACTTGTTGAAATTTCCTAGCAAGCTCCCGGAACTAGTTTTAATTTCCTAACAAACTCCCCAAACTTGTTCAAATTTCCTAGCAAGCTCCCCGAACTTGTTTTAATTTCCTAGCAAACTCCCCAGACTTGTGGTTATTTCCTAGCAAACTCACCAAACTTGTTGAAATTTCTTAGCAAGCTCCAAAATTTCTTAGTAAACCCTCTAAACTCATTGATATTTCTTAATGCACTCCTTTCTATGTCAACTTCTTAAGCTTTCGTGACATTCCCCTTGGATAATTTTTTAACAATTTCGTAAACCCCACCAATGTGATGTTGCCCTAACGATTGCAAATTTAATGTATAAATTTTCCTTCACAACATTTTGAGTGTGTCCATATACTTGTTCACTAGTCCGAGTTATTTTACGTTTATGATATCTCAACGTAGATGAATATGACAGATGGATGAATGTTCACCGATGAATATGGCAGGTTGTAAGCCCTGTAAATACCTAGACTTTCATATTCTGCCTCGTCTATGTTGAGATGTCAAAAATATAAATTTACAATCCATAAAATTTCTTAGCGAATACCCCAAACTTGTTCAAATTTCCTAGCAAGGTTTCCAAACTCGTTCAAATTTCTTAGCGAATTCCCCAAATTTGTTCAAATTTCGTAGAAAACTACCCAAACTTGTTCAAATTTCCTAGCAAGGTCTCCAAACTCGTTCAAATTTCTTAGCGAATTCCCCAAACTTGTTCAATTTTTTGCAAGCTCCCCAAACTCGATGAAATATGGAATATTCCGTCCATAAATTACCCGACAAAGCCTCGCGACAATAATAGGTTTCGTTTGCAGAACGATGACGCGGGAGGACGCCGCCATCATCCAGCAGCAGCACCACAACCAGCAGCAGCAGAACCAGCTGCAGCAGCAGCTCCAGCAGCAGCTGCAGCACCAGCAGCTGCAGCTGGCGCAGCAGCAGCAGCAGCTGGCGCAGCAGCAGCAGCTCCAGCAGCAGCAGCAGCTGGTTCAGACGCCGCCGCAGCCGCCGCCGCACGGGGCTGGCCTGAACCACTCGCTGCCGCCGCAGCAGGCGACGCACAACTCGCACACGCACCACAGGACCAGCAGGTCGGTGTTCTGGACTCGCGTCATTCTTTGTATATATTCTCATCATCATTTGTATAGACTCGCGTCATCCTTTGTATAGACTCGTATCATCCTTTGTATGGACTCACATCATTGTTTGTTTGAGCTGAAATTATTATTTTGACTGTTAACTTGCATCATTGTTTATTTAAGCTTACGTCATTTCCATTTTTAGCAGTCTAGACTCGCATCATTGTTTGTTGCTGACATTATTTCCACTTTAGGCAGTCTGACTCGCACCAATGTTTGTACAACAAGTAAAGACTCGCATCATTGTTTGTTGCTGATATTATTTCCTCTTTAAGCAGTCTGACTCGCACCAATGTTTGTACAAGTAAAGACTCGCATCATTGTTTGTTTAAGCAGTTGTGACTTGCGCTATTGTTCGTTTGACCGGACATTATTTCAACTATAAGCTCGCATCAAATGTGACTTACACCATTTTTTATTCAAGCATACATTATTTCCATTATAGGCAGTCATTGTCTGGATAATCAGATATTATTTCCACAATAAACAGTCTTGACTCGCATCACTATTTATATACCAAGTTAAGACTCACATTATTATTTGTATAAGTAGTTGTGGCTTGCACTATTGTTTGTTTGAGGAGTCATTATTTCCACTACCTCCATTAGTCTGGACTCGCATCAACATTTGTATAAACAGTTGTGCTTTGCACTATTGTTTGTTTGAACAGTCATTATTTCCACCACCTCATGTACAGTCTAGACTCGCATCAACATTTGTATAAACAGCTGTGCTTTGCACTATTGTTTGTTTGAACAGTCATTATTTCCACCACCTCATGTACAGTCTAGACTCGCATCAACATTTGTATAAACAGCTGTGCTTTGCACTATTGTTTGTTTGAACAGTCATTATTTCCACCACCTCATGTACAGTCTGGACTCGCATCAACATTTGTATAAACAGTTGTGCTTTGCACTATTGTTTGTTTGAGCAGTCATTATTTCCACCACCTCATGTACAGTCTAGACTCGCATCAACATTTGTATAAACAGCTGTGCTTTGCACTATTGTTTGTTTGAACAGTCATTATTTCCACCACCTCATGTACAGTCTGGACTCGCATCAACATTTGTATAAACAGTTGTGCTTTGCACTATTGTTTGTTTGAGCAGTCATTATTTCCACCACCTCATGTACAGTCTGGACTCGCATCAACATTTGTATAAACAGTTGTGCTTTGCACTATTGTTTGTTTGAACAGTCATTATTTCCACTACCTCATGTACAGTCTGGACTCGCATCAACATTTGTATAAACAGTTGTGCTTTGCACTATTGTTTGTTTGAAAAGTCATTATTTCCACCACCTCATGTACAGTCTGGACTCACATCAACATTTGTATAAACAGTTGTGCTTTGCACTATTGTTTGTTTGAACAGTCATTATTTCCACCACCTCATGTACAGTCTGGACTCGCATCAACATTTGTATAAACAGTTGTGCTTTGCACTATTGTTTGTTTGAACAGTCATTATTTCCACCACCTCATATACAGTCTGGACTCGCATCAACATTTGTAAAAACAGTTGTGACTTGCACTATTGTTTGTTTGAGCAGTCATTATTTCCACTTTATGCAGTCTTGACTCTCATCAAAATATGACTAATAAGTATTGATAGTCTTGCAGTCCCGAGAGGCTCCTAAGAATTTGGCCTTTATCTGCCACGATGTTAATACAACTTTGTTTCATTTTCCAGCGCACCCATGTCGGCCGCCATGTCTCTCCCCCCCGCCCCGCCTCCGGTCCCCCCTCATCAAAACTTAATTGGACATTCAACGGTAAAGAAAAATTGCCTTGCCATTTTCAAATATTTTAACACTGAAATTAGTCAAACAAATAATAAACCTATGAGTGAAAGCTAAACTGGCAGTCATGGCTCTAGTCATAAGAAGGATGAAAGTCGGAATGTGATCTCTCATTGCGGTGAAACTATCAATGGTAGATGTCCCAATGGTGATATAAGGAAAGAATGTATAGCTCGGCTGTCCAAACTCAAAACACAGTAAGGGCCATTTTTTTTGTAGTATGTTTTTTTGCATTTTTGCACTAGATTCTACTTAGTCCAAAAATGCAAAAAAAAATGTACTAAGAAAAATGTCCCTTACTGTGTTTTAATTTTGGACAGCCAAGCTGTTTGGTCAACTTTTATAGCTATTGGTTTCGGGAACAGCAGGGTTGTTTTTGGTTTTTTTCATTGGTTTTGGGGCGGCGTGTTGCCGCGTTTTGTGATCGCGTGATCGTGTTTGTTACTGTAAAGGAGTAGCGCACAGAATGAAAACAAAATGATTTACTTACAGTTGGTTCCTTTATTGAAATAAATGCGATCTTATACTAAATACTGGAATCAAATAATGACAAATAATTCGATCCGTCGAAGTCCTAAGTCTCTCCAAAATCCAAGAGGTAGTATTTTACAAAAATTGCGCCATAGAAATTATCAAAATTATCAATATTATATGAATAAATTATAATCGTATTATTTTCAGGTCCCCGCGCCACCACCCCCTACGCCGCCCGCGGCACCACCGCTGTCCTTACAGGTGATTTATATTTATTTACTTATTTTTTATTAAATATTTAGTCAGGTGTTGGATTTAAAATTGGATTTACATTTTTAACCACATGCTTGGGTTATTTTCACAAAAATAGAACTGAAAGTATAGGGTGTTTTTTTTATAAATTCAAACTTCTCGCAGTAAATTGATGGTGGCACCCGCCGTGTGGCGTGTTGCGCCATCTTGTTGAAACCGCAGCTCTGTCACATCAATGTCGTTCAACCGAAGTACTCGTGTCAATAATCGTGGTTCTGAAGCACTCACCATTGACCGTAACCATTGACCGTCACCATTGACCGTCTTTAAAACAATATGTGCCGATGACTCTGCGTGCCCATAATGGATGTAAGGATATCTCGACAGAGGCTTCTGGGTTTTCTCCACTCTAAATTTGTTGATTTGGCGTTTAATTTGTAGAACTCCATTTTAATTTATGTATTAATTTTAAATCAAACACAGATTTTTTGAGTTTACTAAGTTGTATTTTATTAACAAAAACACATAAAAAATTATATCGTGACAATTGTTTCGCCTTGTTAGGGCATTATCAAACGAATGTTTGATAATGCCCTAACAAGGCGAAACAATTGTCACAATATAATTTTTTATGTGTTTTAGTTGATAAAATACAACTTAGTAGACTCAAAAAATCTGTGTTTGATTTAAAATTAATACATAAAATAAATTAAATTATTATCATGTTTCAAAAACTTGAAAAGACCATTTAAGATAGGGACTGATCAGAGTCATTTTGTCGTAACTTAACATGTTATGATTCGAGCATTCGTATATACAGTACAGCGAGTGCTTCTTCCCAAGTGGGATGCTCGTCGCGAATGTGGAGGCCAGTCCCCACCTCAAGAGTCTTGCGCTCCCTTTAATCCTACTGCTTGGTGCGGAGCTAACCGACTAACAGCAATTAACCGGGTTGCAGTGCGCGCCGCCTCCGCCGCCGCCGCCCGCTGCCAGTAGCCCGGCGCCCGGGGCCGGGGGGGGCCCGCCGCCCCCGCCGCCGCCGCCCGCCAGCGGCAGCCCGGCCGGCGCGGGGGCCACCTCACTCGCCGCGCAGCTGCAGCTCGCGCGCCTCAAGAAGGCCAACACCGCCCAGGCCAAGGTGGGCTGCCCGGAGACTGGATAGTAGTAGTAGTGCCCGGAGACTGGATGTGTGACTAGATGTGTGGATGTGAGGGGAGCTAGGAGCGTGTGGCCTTCCGTCCACTCAGCCTAATGGTAGTAGTAGTAGAGTAGTGGTGATAACCCTGGAATGGGCTATCCGGAGACAGGGATATCTCTGGGATGTATGACTAGGACTAGATGTGTGGTGTGAAGGTAGATGAGAGTGTGTGTCAGAACTGTAAAGTGAGTGATAGTAGTATCCGGAGACAGGGATATGCCTGGGATGTGTGACTAGATGTGCGGATGTGAAGGGAGCTAGGAGTGTGTGGCCTTCCGTCCACTCAGCCTGATGGTAGTAGGAGCAGAGCAGTGGTGCTTACCCTGGAATGGGCTATCCGGAGACAGGGATATATCTGGGATGTATGACTAGGACTAGATGTGTGGTGTGAAGGTAGATGAGAGTGTGTGTCAGAACTGTAAAGTGAGTGATAGTAGTATCCGGAGACAGGGATATGCCTGGGATGTGTGACTAGATGTGCGGATGTGAAGGGAGCTAGGAGTGTGTGGCCTTCCGTCCACTCAGCCTGATGGTAGTAGGAGCAGAGCAGTGGTGCTTACCCTGGAATGGGCTATCCGGAGACAGGGATATATCTGGAATGTATGACTAGGACTAGATGTGTGGTGTGAAGATAGATGAGAGTGTGTGTCAGAACTGTTAGGTGAGTGATAGTAATATCCGGAGACAGGGATATGCCTGGGATGTGTGCCTAGATGTATGGATTAGAAGGGAGCTAGGACACGCCTCAAGAAGGCCAACACAAGCCAGGCCAAGGTGGGCTGCAGGCGGGACATCTGGGATGTGTGGATGCAAAGGGAGCTAGGAGTGTGTAGCGTTCCATCCTCACTGTCTACCCTTGTAGGGAAACGGCATGATGGTGTTAGTAGTAATAGCAGTGATGCTAACGCACTAATGGGCTATCCGGAGACAGGGATCAATGAGATGTATGACTAGATGTGTGAATGCGAAGGGAGCTAGGAGTGTGTGTGTTCCAGGAGAGGCGAGTGTGGCATTCCATCGTCTCTGCATACCCCTGCAGAGATGGTGTGATGATAGTAGTAATACCCACAGATGGAATGGGCTATCCGGCGACAAGGATATCTCTGGAATGTATGACTAGATGTGTGGATGTGAAGGAAGCTAGAGGTGCCTGTCTTGGCACACACACTCAGGACAGGCGAGTGTGTGTCAAGACAGGTGAGTGTGGCGTTCCATCTTCTCGCAAATGGGCTATTACTAGCCAGTTCCCTCTAGATTACTAGCAATCTACCTCTAGTGATCTAGAGGTAAACTGCTAGTAATGGCCCATTTGTGGATAACATCACTAGTAATCTAAGGTAACTCGATAGTAAAAGCCCATTTGCGGGTAGTATTACTAGTAATCTAGAGGTAACCGGCTAGTAATCGAGATATAACCTGCTAGTATCTGCAGGTAACCCGCTAGTAACCTAGATATAACCTGCCAGTATCTAGAAATAACCCACTCACTGTTAACCTAGAGGTAACCTGCTAATAATCTAGAGATAACCCGTTAGTAATCTAGAGTTACCCCGCCAGATTACTAACAGATGAAGTGTCATGTAGTCTTTGCTGTGTCTTTCATTCTATGGATGAAGAGATAATCCGCTAGTAATCTAGAGGTGATTTTTCAGTACAAAATTTATTCAATATGACCCTGGACTGGTACCTGAAGCGGAGGTCTGATCACCTTTCCTTTGTGTATTTAACGATCAAGATAATACTGCTTCTATATGATGCATTGCCCTATGCACCATTGGGCGCGGACAAGGGTTAGAAGAAGAAGAGAATCTAGAGGTGCTTACTTACTTACTTCAGCCTTCTTCTTGTGTCCAGCATTGAACAAAGCCCTCCCTCTTGGACTTGCACAGTTGTCTGTTGGACGCGACTCTCTTCCAGTGCAGGCCCGCCACTTTCCTAATGCCATTGGACCATCATGTCTGCGGCCTACCCACGCTTCTATGCCTCCAGTCAAGCACCTTCTGCTTCCATCTATCCTCAGAAATACGTGCCACATGACTAATGAGTAATCTAGAGATAACCCACACTTGACCCGATGATGACCTGTGATCTCGCTCCCGCAGCAGCCGATGGTCCAGGAGAACAGCGGCTCCTCGACCAGCTCGGGGGGCAGCGCGGGCAAGGCCACCACGCCGACCCCGACCACCATGAACTCCATGATGACGGAGATGGCCAAGACGCTGGCGCGGCGGAGGGCGCAGGTCGACAGGAGCGAGGTAAGAATGAAGATGATGAGGAGTTACCTGAAGGTTGCCAAGTTGCAAGCTGTGTCTTTCATTCTATTCAATGTCTTCTGCTTTAAAATATTTCTTTCATTCTATGGATGAAGTGTTGCGTGTTGCAAGCTGTGTCGTTCATACTACGGGTGAAGAGTCATGTGTTGCAGGCTGTGTCTTTCATACTATGGGTGAAGAGTCATGTGTTGCAAGCAGTTGTAGGCGTGCAGCCACACTGCCAAGTTGGCAACACTGAAAATACGAATTCGCCACGGAGATTCCCGAACGAATTCAACAAAAGCGACCAACCGAAGAGAGGAGGCGGAGATTCGCCTGCATCGTTTGGTTCTAAAGGACGTGTAACTAGCTTCACATTTTAATTCAAAGTTTCATTAATTAATTAGATTAGATTATAATAGTTAATATCAATAGTAATTAAAGTGTAAGAACTTATATAAAAAACGATCTGTAAGTAAAAATTCTTTAAATATCCTTTTCTGGCTTTCCGTTTTAATAACACACACACACACGAGGTGACCAAACAGTGTTTTTCATTCTATGGATAAAGTGTCGTGTGTTGCTAGTTATATCTTGCATTCTGTAGATGGATTGTCTTGTGTTGCAAGCTATTTATGACATGCATACCCATTTGAAAGTGCTAATGCTATGTCTCTCGCCTTCAGGAGGGCGGCGCCGAGGGCATGAAGACCTGGGAGAAGTCGGCGACGCTGCCGCACCGGCTGGGCGCCGCCAACGGCAACGGCGCCGGGCACGCGCTGGCGGCGGGCGCTGCCAACGGCGCCCCGCCCGCCCCGCCCGCCAACGGCACCGCCGAGCTGGACGCCAAGGCGCGCCGCCGCATGGCCTCCGCCAGCGAGGAGACCATACTCAAGGTGGCGCATCCCACATCCATCCCAATACCAATAGTTGTGACAGTGTACCAGACTAAATTTTTGAACATTAGACCCATTCATGACTCTTTTTATGTCCTTTACAACTCAAAGGCTCTCAGCGTAAGATGTCGTCTGGTAATTTTTTGTAATATTGCCACATCCAGCTCAATACCAATAGTTGTTGACAGTGTACCAGACAAAATTTTTTAACAAAAGACCCATTAATGACTCTTTTTATGTCCTATACAACTCAAAGGCTCTCAGCGTAAGATGTCGTCTGGTAATTTTTCGTAATATCGCCGCATCCATCCCAATACCAATAGTTGTGACAGTGTACCAGACTAAATTTTATAACAATCCACCCATTTATGACTTTTTTAATGTCACGATGGCATACGATGTTTCATTTATTGTAACTGCAGACAGTTGGTAGAATTCCATATTGAATTGTTGGGTAATACATTCAAAATTAAACAAGGTTTACTGGATTGAATTCTACATTTATTTATGTGTTTGATAATGTCTGATGAAGATGAAACGCGTCACGTATTAACATATACATAAATAAAGGTTGGAGCGCTACGTGCAGCGCAGTCAAGGGATAACTGGAGAAGAGTCATTGCTTCTGCAAGGGTCACAACCCTCAGCAATGAGGAATAAGACGGAGAAGAAGAAGAAATAAATGTAGAATTGAATCCAATAAACCTTGTTCAATTTTGCATATGATGTCGCCTGGTAATTTTTTTGTAATAGTATTCAATGGATCATTATCAGACGGTAGGAATATCTAATTTAACATACTCAACCTATCAAGGATTGTATTAGACTCGTGCAGTGTTTATAACAGCCGATATAATCAATATTTTCATTCTTCATTTTCTTGTGGAAAATTTGGCTTCGTAAAAACGTTGTTTTTGTAAGTTGGTAACGAATGACGTCACAGAAACGATGGACTTATTTTAATATTGGTCACATTGCTAAATTATTGGCGGCTGTATTTGTTGATGTCTATGGTCCACCCCCCCAACCCCCGCCCCTCATGTTTGTAAAACATAAATTGTAGTGTAGTGGTAAACAAACAATCCACACTACTACTATTACAGCTCTATAAACCATAGACAATAAACTATATGATGTCATAAAACGTTCGAGTCAATAAGTTAAGTTATAGTTATAGTCGTTAAGTGTAATGGTCAGCACGCTCGGCTACCGTTCTTGAGGTCCCGGGTTCGATTCCCAAGGGGGGTAAAATAAATATAAGTGATTTTTTCACTGTCATATTTATTCAATATTACCCTGGACTGGTACCTGAAGCGGATGGCTGATCACCTTTCCTTCATGTGTAAACGATCAAGATGACACTGCGTTTATATGACGCAGTGCCCTATGCACCATTGGGGTGCGGATAAGGGTTTTATTATTATTAATTTATTAGCTGATAAACCAACACCGTGACCAAAATCTATTGAATATTTTTACAAATATATGTTATCCTCTTCCTAGCTCCATCCCAACTTATCGTCTTTGTAGACTGTCGGGGTCAGCTCTCCTCGTCGTCAGGCTGTTGGTCCTTCTATCATATACAACGTCACCTAGGCCATGCCTTGGAATCATGTTATCTTTCTGCAGCATCCATGAATTTTTGGTCTTCCTCTAGATGTCTTTCGAGGAAGATCCATGGCAATCGCCCGGTATACAATATGATCAGGTTCTCTGCGTCCTATGTGCCCATACCACCTCCAATTGCCTTTCCCCTACCTTACTATTGATGCCTGTTACAGCCAGACTCCCACGAATGCGAGAAGTCTTTATTCTGTCTCTAAGGGACACTCCAGCTGACCATCCAAAACAAACTCAAGATTTAAGCACTTTTTTGTTATGAATTTTCGTTAATAGTATTGTATATTTTTGTCCGCCTCCGTAGTGTAATGGTCAGCACGCTCGGCTACCGTTCTGGAGGTCCCGGGTTCGATTCCCAAGGGGGGTAAATTGAATATAAGTGATTTTTTTCACTGTCATATTTATTCAATACTACCCTGGACTGGTACCTGAAGCGGAGGGCTGATCACCTTTCCTTCATGTGTAAACGATCAAGATAACACTGCGTTTATATGACGCAGTGCCCTATGCACCATTTGGGTGCGGATAAGGGTTTTATTATATATATATATATATATTGTGTTTTAAACATGTTTTGATATAAATCATGTCATAAATCACGTTTTGTATCGGCCGTACATGTACGGCCATACTCCCGGACTGGCTGAGGATGATGGTTATCAGATCAATCAGCGGATAATTTCTACTGTCAATCAGTGCGGAGAGTTCAGTATGGACATTTTCCGGGTTGATTAGTACCACACGGGGGGTGTGTGGGCGGGTGGGGAGTGGGGAGTCGGGAGTAGGGCGTGTATACTTCAGTGGCGGTTCAGTGGGATAACACTGCGTATATATGACGCAGTGCCCTATGCACCATTGGAGTGCGGATAAGGGTTTTATTATTTTATTATTTATTATATATTGCAGGTGAACGGGTCAGGGGAGGGGATGTGCGGAGGGGTGGGGCCCGGCGAGTGGGAAGCCTTCAAGCAGGAGGTCCTGAGGGAGGTGCGGACACAAGTCAGCTCCATCAAGCAGGAGATTATCGACGGTAAGGATAATTATTTCAATACAAAAACAGTGTTTTAAGAAAAAAATCAGTTACACAAGATGTTACCTGGGTTTAGAGAACATTTAGTTGCAACTTATCAAATACTGGGCTTTAACCTTTCACTGCATAGTGTATCAAGAGTGGCTCGATGATTTGGGGGCCACACGAGCTCAAGTACTCTCTTATGGTAGAGAAAGTCCAAAAGAAGTTTCTGAGGTATTCAATTCAATTATTCAATTTCAATTTATTCAACAACAAAAAAATAATATATACATAACAAACAATATTCAAGGCGTATATATTAAAAGTAAGCAAGAAGACTTAAAGGTGTAGAAGAATCCCGCTTCGGAAAACTCCTTCGGACACATGGAACAGATCAATATCCAATGTGATATTGTTCAACATAGCGGTAGCTCTTCCTACAGGCACAACCATCGGCGGGTTGGTCCTGTGTATAGGAATGTGAAACAATCTATGCCGACGCTGTCTTAGGTAACTATCGGGAACATACAGACCAATGTTCCGGATAATTTCAGGATTGTCCATCATACCGCGCAACAATCGATAAAAATGATTAAAATGTATCTCTACATGAGAGAGTATGGCTATTATCCTCGGCTCTACCCGACCCAGTTTCTCCAGGGTATGCTTGGCTACAATAGTTTAGAGACTAGAAGGAATGTGTATTTGATTACGCATTTTTATCCAGTTTCACATTCCTATACACAGGACCAACCTGCCGATGGTAATGCCTGTAGGAAGAGCTACCGCTGTGTTGAAAAATATCACATTGGATATTGATCTGTTCCATGTGTCCGAAGGAGTTTTCTGAAGCGGGATTCTTCTACACTTTTAGCAATAGTATTCTTGCTTATTTTCTATTTTTGTTAATGTATATGATTTAAATTTATGTTTGTTAATTATAAATAAATAAATTGATTCTTTTACACCTTTAAGTCTTCTTGCTTACTTTTAATATATCAATCAATCAATCAATCGAACCCTTATCCGCACCCCAATGGTGCATAGGGCACTGCATCATATTAACGCAGTGTTATCTTGATCGTTAACACATGAAGGAAAGGTGGTCAGCCCTCCGCTTCAGTTACCAGTCCAGGATAGTATTGAATAAATATTAGAATTCAAAAATCACTAATAATTATTCAACCCTTCCCCGGGAATCGAACCCGGGACCTCCAGAACGGTAGCCGAGCGTGCTGACAATTACACTACGGAGGCGAACAAAAATTTTAATATATACGCCTTGAATATTGTTTGTTATGCATATACAATTAATTTTTTATTGTTGAATAAATTGAATTGAATTTAATTGAATAATTTTTTTTCATACCCAAAAGTTAATGTTAAAACGTCCTTTAAAAATATAAGCAGCCATTCTTTGTTGTTGCTGACTAGATACATTCATAACTCAAGTATATAGTTCATATAATAATAAATAATAAAACCCTTATCCGCACCCCAATGGTGCATAGGGCACTGTGTCATATAAACGCAGTGTTATCTTGATCGTTTTTTACACATGAAGGAAAGGTGATAAGCCCTCCGCTTCAGGTACCAGTCCATGGTAATATTGAATAAATATTACAGTGAAAAAATCGATTATATTTATTTTACCCCCCCTGGGGATCGAACCCGGGACCTCCAGAATGGTAGCCGAGCGTGCTGACCATTACACTACGGAGGCGGACAATATAGTTCATATAGTTCATAAATATTCCCATAGTTGAGTTAGATTATAATTGCACAATGAAGCGGCTAAAATTGATAAATATATGTGATAGAAGGGTAATTACTGATCTGGTTCTGTTATATAAAATTATTAACAATTTTTTGGACAGCCCTGATCTCTTAAATCAAATAAAGCTTAGCGTGCGTCAAAGAGGTACTAGGCAAAAATCTGCATTCCCAGTATTTGTACATAATGCAAACTATGCCATGTTCTCTCCGGTTCCGCGGCTTCACATGTTAGCCAATGCTTTTGAAAGTACAGATTTATTTAATATATTGTATCCTCCTTAAAATCTGTACTTTCTCAGCATTTCTTCTCCATGTTATAATGGATAAATTTAAACGTTGTGTTTCACTCTCTCTCGCTGCTCGCTGATAGTGTGTGAAGGAGACGTGTATTTACCAGTGCTTACTATTTGTTATTTTATTATTTTAATTACGATTTTATGTTATAAGACTATTTGTTACAAGACTTTTTGTTTCTCTATTAGTGTATTCTTCTTCATCTTTGATGAGAGTTCAAAAAATAATATAAAAATTAATACATTAACTATTAATCTATTAATGAAATTTCGTTGTCTTTGACTTGTATATGAATTTTTATGTTTTTTTTTGTCATTTCAGCGGTCAAAATGGAATTGGCGCGGAGGTAATTGAGGCGCTGTTTCCGACCCGCCCGCGGGCGCACTATCAAAACGAAAAGACGAAAGAGAAAAGACTATACGGCTGAGATGGACTCCACATTTACACCAACCCCCGTTGCGTTTGTGTTTTTGTAACCGCGTAATACCCAAAAACGATATGTAATATGTAATACGTGTATTTTTTTCCTCGCCAGTTATTCCTGGCGCTCCCGGCTCGAATGACCCGTTGTGTATCAAGGAAGAAATGCAATATTGAAAGGGCGGAAATAAAAAAATTAATTATTTTACTTAAGCGATAGCTATTTCGCCTGTGAAGACATGTTTTTACAGTGATATATATATATATATATATATATATATATAAATATATATATATATATATATATATATATATATATATATATATATATATATATATATATATATATATATATATATATATATTAATATATATATATATATATATATATATATATATATATATATATATATATATATATATATATAAATATATTTATATATATATATATATATATATATATATATATATATATATATATATATATATATATATATATATATATATATATATAAATATATCGTAGTCATACAGGAGAAAGTGACCAGGTACATTTTTTACATTTTTTACAAAAACATGAATATTGACTATTTCATATCTCACTAGCTTAATATTGCCCTGAAAAAATCCCAGAGCAAATTTTACACTTGGAAGTATAATATATTGACTTGTTAAAAATGACTAACTGCGTTGATGTTTATTTTGTTGCCAAGCAAAAGTGACTTAAATGGCCCTCCTGAACATTTTACGTTTGGTTAGTTAGTCACTTTCTCCTGTACGACTACGATATATATATATATATATATATATATATATATATATATATATATATATATATATATATATATATATATATATATATATATATATATATATATATATATATATATATATATATATATATATATATATATATATATATATATATATATATTTTTTATTTAGTTAGGTTAAATTTAATGCCAAAAATTCCCCTTTTGTTTTCGTATTTAATGCTTATAATTTTTATGTTTTTTTTTCTTCACGTATGTATTTATACAGTGGAACCTCTCATAACGAGCATAATTCTTTCCAGAATCTTACTCGTAAAGCGCAATATATTTTGTTTTGACAAACAAGTGAATGTCGCGAAAAGGGGACTTACCTTTCCTCTGTAACTCATGCAAAATGTCGCTCATTAACCTTTTAACTGCGTCAACTTTGTTCCTGAGAGACGCCCGTACGCGGCGGTATTTAGCCGTTTTTAAAATGATTACTTTTATCATGTATTTAGTTAAGAAACAATTTATTTTCCTAAACAAAAATTCAATGGGATTCATTGTGCCTTTTTGGTACTCTATAATACACTTGTGTCACATTATTCTTGAAATATATCGTAATATAAACAAATAAGATCGTAACATAAATAAATCAAAGCACGCATCGTGTGTCACTCTTACCCACTGGCGATGCGTAGCGTCGAGAGTGAGACAGATATAGGGCATGATTATGGCGCGGACTAATTACCGACCGCAAGAAAAATCAGGGATCTGTTCTTTTATTTATCCTTGCGATGTTACAAATTATTAGTCAGATATTTCAACAGATGTCATAAGGCCAAGGATTGACGTATTATTTTATCCAAAGTTGCACACCATGAAAAAATCCCTCCAAGTTGAACTGAGGTTCGAAACTTGGACCTAAGTGAAAACACAAACGGTTATGTCAGCCGCGTGTGGGGAATGTTTTGTAAAAACACAAACGGTTATGCAAGCCGCGTGGATAGAGTTAAGGGAGCAACTTAAAAAAAATTGCTCATCATGCGAATTAATCGTTGTGAGAGGTTCCACTGTATATAAATACATTTGGAAGTTTACACTATTTTCAATATTGCATTTTGACATTTAAAAAATTTCAAATGATTCCAAAAGACATTCTATTCTTATTTTAAATAATTTTTGAATTTACCGTATTTAAAAATTAATAGTATTCCTGAATGTATTACATTCTCTCGTGTATGATTTACTATTTTTAAAATTTACATTGCATTTTTTTTAATTTACATTTCTTATCCTAGTGTCTATTTTAAAAGAATGAAAAATTGTCTATGGATTTCGTAAACGTATTTATCCGTGGTTTGTAAAAAAACCATGATAGGTTCCTACCTCAATTTATTTAGTCTTTTGATCCTGTTTAAGCTTTGAACCGATACCGTGTCATATTGACAACGCACAATTGATTCAAATATTGAAATGTTTTTATACAATTTGTAAACTTAAAAACTAAATGTTTTATTTAGTTTATTTTGAATTTTATCTATGGAAAAGATAAGTTGTGTGACAGAATGACAGGTGGAAACCACGGATAAATCTATTCAAAATTAAGACAAAATCGGTGAGAAAGGATTTTTTTGAAAAAAAAAAATATGTAAGAATTGATATTGTTGGCGACTGAATTTTTTTATTTTAAAACGGCGGCATTTTTTTCTACGATAATCATAATAACTTATATTATCATCGTAAAATGTAATTAGAGTACTTTGTAATTATTTCCTTTAATCCTTACTTGTAACGAAATAATTATAAACCCCATATACTCCCCATCAATGTAATATATATAATAAAATAAAAACTTTTTATATAAATATATCTAAATAGTTAATTGTAGACTTTCAAACGACGTATTTAATAATATAAAAAAACAGCATCAATAAAATAGAACTGTCAATCGTATATACATATAATGATAATAAAATATGCATCTTACCTTTAACATTTCCATCCCGGTGATATGTATTTACTACAGCTCGACTTTTCAAATAAGAATATCAATATAAAATATAGTAGATACGGTCTCAGAAGTTTCGTATTCCTCCGTAGTATAATTCTTCTTCTCCGTCTTATTCCTCATTGCTGAGGGTTGTGACCCTTGCAGAAGCAATGACTCTTTTCCAGTTATCCCTTGACTGCGCTGCACGTAGCGCTCCAACCACTGAGGTGCCTGCTGCTGCCTTAATTTGGTCCATCGTGTGGGGGATCTTCCTCTCCCTCTCTTTCCCTCCAGGCTACCGATCACAACTAGTCGTTCCAGGCTATCCTCGTTGCCACGCGCAACGTGTCCAAAGAACTGGAGAATCCGTCGGGTACAGATATTGGCCAGAGTCAAGCCATCCAAGCGTAGTTCCTGGCGAATGGACTCATTGGTGCGTCTAGCTGTCCATGGAATTCGGAGCATGCGCCTCAACCACCACATTTCGAAGGCACAATATAATCATGTATTGATAATAATAATAAAACCCTTATCCGCACCCCAATGGTGCATAGGGCACTGCGTCATATAAACGCAGAGTTATCTTGATCGTTTACACACGAAGGAAAGGTGATCAGCCCTCCGCTTCAGGTACCAGTCCAGGGTAGTATTGAATAAATATGACAGTGAAAAAATCACTTATATTTATTTTACCCCCCTTGGGAATCGAACCCGGGACCTCCAGAACGGTAGCCGAGCGTGCTGACCTTTATGTATTACATGAAAGTATTATAATATAAAGTTATTCATTTGCAGCGACGGAAATAAATAATATGTGAAAAAATCATGGATAAAATAACCAACACACAAACGTTTATCAGCATGTGTGCGTGTGCCATGGTTTGTGTATACACGCATGTTTTAATGAGTTTACTGCGCCAGTAGTGCGCAGATCGTCTTACGCGGCGGTTGTGTCACTACGCCAGCTATTGCGGCTACTTGCGTTGTATTTTTTTTCCCGTTTTCAGACACTTACCAGAGCTAGCATTACAAAATTGTTACATTTCAACTTCAGCTATGGTCAATAAAGCAATATATAGGAATATTCACATTTTTCCCGTTTTTAAACCACGTTTTCATATAGTGCGCAAAATACATATCACCGGTGCACGCGGAAGTTTTTAGCACCGTAAGGGAAGGGTTAAAGAAATGGCCGTTCATCAATCAATAATAAAAAATTATTTACAAAAATTTTCATACTTTATGCAAGTAAAAATTTACTTGCATTGTAAAACTGAGTGCATTGGGAAAACTTGGCGAAGCCGAAATGAAAATTTAAATTTTGCAAACGGTATACCCGCGGCGCTAGCTAGTTAGATTTTTTTAAAGCGTATAGACAGGTGCCGCGGGTATGACGGACAATACGGCTTACACCAAACTGTGAATTTTTGAAAATAAAGGTGTTGAAATAGTATTATACTACTATCTACTCTATTGACCCTTATCTGCACCCAATGGTGCATAGGGCACTGCACATTGGTGCAATGTTTATTATATGAAGGCAAGGTGATCAGTCCAGCGCTTCAGGTACCATTCCAGGGAGATATTAATTAAATGTCTTAGTGAAAAATACTTGGATATATTTTGACCCGCCTGGGAATCGAACCTGAATCCTCCGGTGTGGTAGACAAACATACCGACCACTACACAGCGTTTTATATATATATATATATATATTTATATATATATATATATATATATATATATATATATATATATATATATATATATATATATATATATATATATATATATATATATATATATATATATATATATATATATATATATATATATATATATATATATATATATATATATATATATATATATATATATATATATATATATATATATATATATATATATATATATATATATATATATATATATATATATATATATATATATATATATATATATATATATATATATATATATATATATATATATATATATATATATATATATATATATATATATATATATATATATATATATATATATATATATATATATATATATATATATATATATATATATATATATATATATATATATATATATATATATATATATATATGACCCGCCTGGGAATCGAACCTGAATCCTCCGGTGTGGTAGACAAACATACCGACCACTACACAGCGTTTTATATATATATATATATATATATTTATATATATATATATATATATATATATATATATATATATATATATATATATATATATATATATATATATATATATATATATATATATATATATATATATATATATATATATATATATATATATATATATATATATATATATATATATATATATATATATATATATATATATATATATATATATATATATATATATATATATATATATATATATATATATATATATATATATATATATATATATATATATATATATATATATATATATATATATATATATATATATATATATATATATATATATATATATATATATATATATATATATATATATATATATATATATATATATATATATATATATATATATATATATATATATATATATATATATATATATATATATATATATATATATATATATATATATATATATATATATATATATATATATATATATATATATATATATATATATATATATATATATATATATATATATATATATATATATATATATATATATATATATATATATATATATATATATATATATATATATATATATATATATATATATATATATATATATATATATATATATATATATATATATATATATATATATATATATATATATATATATATATATAAATATATATATATATATATATATAAAACGCTGTGTAGTGGTCGGTATGTTTGTCTACCACACCGGAGGATTCAGGTTCGATTCCCAGGCGGGTCATATATATATATATATATATATATATATATATATATATATATATATATATATATATAGGGTCCGCCATCTAAAGTTTTTTTTTTCAACTAGTGCTTATTTCGTGAATGGTAACACTTAGCTCATGTCTGATTTGACAGATAATTAGTTTTATCCTTCCGCTGAGCGAATATGGTTGTGTATACGCTTGAACAACGCTGGGAAATATTGCGACATTACTTTGAAAATCATGGTAATGTTGCAGAATGTGTGCGAAAATTGCGTACGGTTTTTGGAAGAAGAGAAGCACCGTCAGCTCCGTATGTTCGTTATCTTGTGAAAAAAGTGAAAGAAACTGGCATCCTCATCGATAAACCAAAGCGTGAAAAGCCAAAAACAGTGCGTACACCCGAGAATATCGATGTTGTGGCAGAAAGTGTGCGTGAAGCGCCATCAACATCAATTCACCGTCGTTCTCAACAATTGAACATTTCGGAGACATCATTGAGACGAATTTTGCATAAAGACCTTGGTATGACGCCATACAAAGTCCAATTGGTTCAGGAGTTGAAGCCAACTGACCATCCAATGCGTTTTCGCTTCGCTGAGTGGGCCTGCGATCGACTTACAGAAGATGCCGATTTTGCCAAAAAAATCATCTTTTCGGATGAAGCTCATTTTGATCTTGGCGGGTATGTAAACAAGCAAAATTGTCGTATTTGGGGCACAGAAAACCCGCACGCATACATTGAAAAGCCGGTACACCCAAAACGAGTCACTGTTTGGTGCGGATTTTGGTCCAGAGGCATAATTGGGCCATTTTTCTTTGAAAATGAGCAAGGAGTGGCCGTTACAGTCAATGGCGATCGTTATCGGGCCATGTTGAACGGATTTTTGTTCACAAAAATTGAAGAGGAGGATATTGGCAACATTTGGTTTCAACAGGACGGCGCTACGTGCCACACAGCCGAAGCTACACTCGACGCCCTGTTTTAAAAAAAAAAAAGTTATTTGGCGGACCCTTTATATATATATGTATATATATATATATATATATATATATATATATATATATATATATATATATATATATACAACTTATTTTGTATTTTTGCTATTAAAAGTAGCAAAATTTTTTCAAATTATCAAAAGTCTTGTATGAAAAATTGTTGGTATCACCACAATTTTCTCATTTATTTGAAATTATTTCAAAACATGAATATATTTATAAATTTTAACAGTACTTACTTCATTTTAATTGTGACTCATCACCTGCCTTTTTGCTTAAACAAGCCGAATCCGGTATTGCAAATTCTATGAATATACGATTGACAGTCGGAGAATATACGATTGACAGTCGGATTTTTGAAATAGGAAAAAAATTGTTTGGCAATTGTTTTTTTCACAAATTGAGTGATGAAAAATAATTCAAATAAACAAAATTGACTTCCCGTGTTGAAAAAATTAAAAAACTAGACATGATACGCATAAAAATTGTATGTATTTGTAAAACATTTTATATCTTAGTATATAAGAGAAAGGGATATATAATCATATTTAAAATTAATAAATAAAAACGTGCATTTAAACCATATACATAGCGAGGTACCTACTTCAATAATAACTGTTTTTCACGACCGAAAAATTATGATTTTTAACAGCCATAAAAAACACTGGCAACATTATTTTTTTTTAAATTTGAAATTTCTTATTTATTTGACACTCTTTATCTATGGATCTTCTGTTACTGTGATTTTTATAAATATATTGTAGTCATACAGGAGAAAGTGATCAATTGCATTTTTTACAAAAACGTTATCATTGACTATATGATATCTTACTGGCTTAATATTGCCCTGAAAAAATCCCAAAGGATTTTAAACTTGGGAGTATAATATATTGACTTGTCAAAAATGACTAACTGCATTGATGTTTATTTTGTTGGCAAGCAAAGGTGACTTAAATGGCCCTCCTGAACATTTTACGTTTTGTTAGTTGGTCACTTTCTCCTGTACGACTACGATATATACAACAGAGATAAAGGAGGTATGGGCATTTACGAGGCTAGACCATGTGTCAGCAAACTGGGGCCCTATGTCCTTTTAAATGCTCCGGTCAGTCTCCACCTTCATAGTTGCCGTATTAATAGGAACATTTATTTGACATTTCTTTTAAATACATAATGTTCAATGTTTTAGCAAATTGTTCCCATGATACGGCGGCCATAAACCATTTTTTCAGTTTTTATATATATATATATATATATATTTTTAAATATTTTTGTTTTTAAATTTCAACCATAGGAAAGATACCGACGTAGGCTTCTGTAGGTAAATTTATAGATATGCCAAAGCCAAAAGTATAGAATATTTGTTCTCGGGGTATTAGTGTCGCATTTTAGGCCAAAAGTCACCTGTACGGATACATTTTTCTATAGAAGTCGCGTTTATGGAGTCATGTTTCATATAGATGTCGTTTGTATGATTACATGTTTCATATAGAAGTCGCTTGTATTGTCACATGTTGCATATGGAAGTCCCTTGTATAGACACATGTTTCATATAGAAGTCACTTGTATGGACATATGTTTCATATGGAAGTCGCTTTTATGGACACATGTTTCATATAGAAATCATATATACGGACACATATTTCATAATGTTTTTTGTCAAATTGATGACGACATCAACGCTGTTGAAACTAGTGTGGAAAAGGTCCCACTCCTGTCAGCTCCTACTCCCGCTCCCAGTGCTTAATACTCGGAACAGGATCCGCAAACTCCTTGGCGGCAGTACAGTACACGGTACATAGTTTGCAAGACAGCCAATAAATTAATGAAGTTACATTACGTAATTCTTAATTGTGTCCATTTTCCTTTTTCTAACCCTTACCCACACTAAATGGTGCATAGGGCACTGCATCGTATCGATGCAGTGTCATCTTGATTGTTAATTACGCGAAGACAACATGATTAATCCTGGGCTTCCGGTACCAATCCGGGGTAGAATGTAGAATAAATATTAGGGTGAAAAATCGCCGATATTTGTTATGACCATCCGGGCATCGAACCCGGTACCTCCAGCACGGTAGCCCAATCTGTTTGAATTTAACTTATCTTTGAGTTATCAAAATAAATTTGAAGATTTTTCAATACCATTACATATTCACAATGTACCAGACTACATTTTTTAACAATGAACCCATTTATGACCCTTTTTATATAGTTTGCAGGTCATAAGCTCTCAACTTACGATGTCCCTGGATAATTTTGTTTGTAATAATATTCAATTTAATATTTTTACTAATTTATTTTGTCTTCTTCCCAGCTCCATCCCAACTTATCGTCTTTGTAGACTGTCGGGGTCAGCTCTCCTCGTCCTCAGGCTGTAGGTCCTTCTATCATATACAATGTCACCTAGGCCATGCCTTGGAATCATGTTATCTTTCTGCAGCATCCGTGAATTCTTTGGTCTTCCTCTAGATGTCTTTTGAGGAAGATCCATGGCAATTGCCTGGTTTATAATATGATCAGATTCTCTGCGCCCTATGTGCCCACACCATCTTATTGCCTTTCCTCTACCTTACTATTGATGCCAGTTTTTTTTATGTCGGGTCAAAGGAACTTGCATCCATTATGTCACTGTGACCGGTCTATTATGACCTCTATCTGTATATTCTATTACTCTTCCTACTCTTTACAAATATATTTTGTATAAATGCGTCGTATGACGTATTGGCATTCATAGAGCGAGAAGGAACAATTTGACGCATCACATACGTTTTTACGCTTGCGGGTATATTTTTGTGTACCTGTAACATATGGAATACGGCTTGTTGCATTCCGACGATAATAAAGCATATCACATATCGCTCACTACTTTCAACAACGTCATATATCAAAAAACTTGATTTTTCAGGAGATCGTTTTTAAAGTTTAAAAATATAATAAAATGTATTAAAAATAAATATCTAGCCACTTATTGAACTTTTTACTTTGCAACAGATCTTTTTAGGTAAAACCTGAATGTTTTTTCTCCATTTGAAAAATATTTAGTATATTTAAAAAAATAATTAAATAATACCTTTTCTTCAAAATGCAAAAAACAACACTTTCTGCCCTGTAGCGGGTAAATATTAAGTTAAAAATATGCCGCTTTTGCTGGGATGTAGTACATTTTCTGGGCATTTCGAAAACACGCATAACTGAAAATTGACAATTTTTTATTCATGACGTTGTTGAAAGGAGTGAGCGATATGTTTGTATGGGTAGGGCGGTTAAATCCCTCACATCCGCAACAACTTTTAAATATTTTTGGTCGGCCGGCATTATATATTATTTTTTTTAGGTATTTAAATGAAAATTGTCTGAATAAGTATTTATTATTTTACATTAAGACTTTAGGGATAGGTTTATTGAGAAAATAAATAATTATTTCTTGTATAATAAAAATGCCTTGATTTCGCTTACAATAAACTAAGTCATATTATTTTAAATTTATACATATATTATAATTAAATCAATTTAAGTATTTCAAATGTATAGATATAATAAATATATCATTATTTAAATTTTTGTATGCGTTACTGAGTTTATTACGGCGGAACCTGAATATAACGAATCTTGAGGGGTTTTGAAACAATCGTAATATAACGATTTGTTATATAGACATTTGGACACCTAAAACCCGTGAATAAGTATTTGGACACAAGCTGAAGAAAAAAATGTTTAAAGTATCAAGTGCGTAAAAAACAAAAAAATCATGTTTTCTGGCGTTTTCCAGTATGTAAAATAAACCCGGTGTGGTTCTTGCATACATATAAAAGCGTCTCTGCTAAATAAAAGCTTTTTGAATCCAATCAAAGGTGGCTGTTGTGAACTTATATATACTGTGTCATGTGATGGACCATATATGTAGGAGTTCTAAAATTTTTATTATTGAGGTAGTAAATCATGGGTCTTTATTTTCGTCTGCCTCCGTAGTGTAATGGTCAGCACGCTCGGCTACCGTTCTGTAGGTCCCGGGTTCGTTTCCCAGGGGGGTTCAAATAAATATAAGTGATTTTCCACTGTAATATTTATTCAATATTACCCTAGACTGGTACCTGAAGCGGAGGGCTGATCACCTTTCCTTCATGTGTAAAAAAAAACGATCAAGATAACACTGCGTTATATGACGCAGTGCCCTATGCACCATTTGGGTGCGGATAAGGGTTTTATTTTTTATTATTGTTAAATCATGGGTAGAATGGCAAATGTTACATGCGTGTAAAGTAATCACTTAACCTGCCTGTGGCGGGTCGTAAGCCCTGTAAATGCCCAGAGTTCCATATTTATTATTCAAGCCAATTCTAATTTCACCTCTTTCAAACGATCAGTACGCGCGCAACATTTCAGGTGTGTCCAAATCCTGGTTCACAAATCTGGGATTCTTCACGCATAATTTTTTGCATTTCGTCATCTCAACATAGACGAAGAAGAATGTGGACCTCTGGGCATTCGTTACATTGAGGTCCCGCTGTATTTAAAATGAGGCATACTTTACTTTTACGTGCTATTTATTAACCTTCGAATAATGGACTTATTTTTAACCCTCACCACTCCTGTTGTCAAGTGTGACATGGTATTTACCAACCCTGACTCCGACATCACTCTTATTACTTAAAATTGTAAAACGATATATCGCTCACTCCTTTCAAGAACGTCATAAATCAAAAAACTTGATTTCTCAGGAGAACGTTTTTAATGTTTTAAAATATAATACAATATATCGAAAATAAATATCAATCCACGTATCGAACTTTTTACTTTGCAACAGATCTTTTTAGGTAAAACCTGAAGGTTTTTTCTCCATTTGAAAAATATATAGTATTTTTACAAAAATAATTAAACAATACCTTTTCTTCAAAATGCAAAAACAACACTTTCTGCCCTGTTGCGGGTAAATATTAAGTTAAAAATATGCCGCTTTTGCTGGGATATAGTACATTTTCTGGGCATTTCGAAAACATGCACAGCTGAAAATTGACGATTTTTGATTTATGACGTTCTTGGAAGGAGTGAGCGATATGTATTTGCCTTGCATGTGCACTCAATGTGGGTAATTTTGAACACTTGAATGATGATTCTGTATTATGTAATCGTGAAATACACAAAGAACGAGGAATAATTGAAAAGATTAGAAAGAGCTCTTTGCGGTGGTATGGACATGTGGAGCGAATGGATAGCGAGAGAATGATTAAGAAAATATATGTGGCGAATGTGAGAGGGAAAACAGAACGTGGACGACCGAAAAAGACTTGGCACGATCAGATCAATCAGAACCTAAAATCTGGCGGTGTCAAAAGTCTGCGTAATCGGAGGGCATGTATGACTAGATGTATGGATGTGACGGAGGCTAGGAGTGTATGTCAGGACAGAAGAGTGTGGCGTTCCATCCTCTCTGCCTACCCCTGCGGGGAAATGGCGTGATGGTAGTAGTAGCAGTAGTAGAAATACACATCTCAATATATTATATAAATACACTGAACTCCCATACACGCGGTAGATATGTTACCACGCAAAGCAAACAATTATACTGAAAAAAAAAAGGTGAATGGGTTTTCTTGTAATAAATATCAATTTAGAATAGCAAAAAATATTTTTTTGCCTATTGAGTTTTCCGCCTCCGTAGTGTAATGGTCAGCACGCTCGGCTACCGTTCTGGAGGTCCCGCGTTCGATTCCCAAGGGGGGTAAAATAAATATAAGTGATTTTTTCACTGTAATATTTATTAAATATTACCATGGACTGGTGCCTGAAGCGGAGGGCTGATCACCCTTCCTTCATGTGTAAAACGATCAAGATAACACTGTGTTTATATGACACAGTGCCCTATGCACCATTGGGGTGCGGATAAGGGTTTCACTATTCATTTCATGATTGAGTTTTAATTTTATTTATTAAAAAAAACTTGGTATCTAAAATAATATACTATCAATATGAGACAATTTAAGCGCAGGACTGATCACCTTGCCATCATGTAAGTAAAGATCAAGACAACACTGCATCGCTACGATTCAGTGCCCTATGCACCATCGGGTGAATATAAGGGTTATATGAAGAAGATAAGACATTAGAAAAACTCATTTTTGTACATTTTATAAGACCACTAAAGGTACAAAGTCTGTGTAATATTTCTGTCAAAATTTTCGGAATTTAAACCGGATTTAAACAAAAAAGTGGTTATCGATTGCTGTGATCATTTTTTTTTGAGTTCCTTGTTTGCGTTTTTTGCACTGTGGTATTTTTAACCCTCTCCGGTCCCCCAAAATTAAAAAAAAATCTGGGTAGACAGTTACATTCCAATTGGAAAAAAGTCTTTTGTCCCCCACTCCACATACCATTGTAATAGATTTATATTATCCACTGACACTTCGTGATAGAATTGCATTTTTAATATATAATTAGATTAAAACCAATATTTTTAGCTTTTCCACTTTATTTTTATTTGACCAGCGACCGGGTTTCGTCGTTACCGACATCATCAGACTGGTCATCACCAGTCCGATGATGTCGGTAACGACGAAACCCGGTCGCTGGTCAAATAAAAATAAAGTGGATAAGCTAAAAATATTGGTTTTAATCTAATAATATATTGTAATAGATACGAGTGACAAAAATGTAAGCTTGGAATTTAAATAAATAATACTAATGATGAAAAAAATGTCTAATAACATCCGACATGGGACCTAAGAGCAAAAAATTCATGTCGAATGAGATTCGACATGGGAGCAGTAAAGGCTAAATCATATAAAGAAAAATGTGTAAAGAAAAGGGAGTTTAGTGTATAAATATAATATACATTTGCGAGTTTTATCGATTTGTTTATTGATTCTAAAGTATCCAGATTTTCCCTTTACGATGGTGTCCAGTGTTACCCCGATTGATTGTACTTGTTGGAAAAATATTAGTTTAATTTTGTCTATTTCCTTTCAGATGTGTTGATCTCTTCTAAGTATTTGTTTAAAAATTTACGTGATGCAATATATTATTATCTATGGTCGACTGCTTTTATAAATTGTATGTAACTGACAGCCAAACAATATATATATATATATATATATATATATATATATATATATATATATATATATATATATATATATATATATATATATATATATATATATATATATATATATATATATATATATATATATATATATATATATATATATATATATATATATATATATATATATATATATATATATATATATATATATATATATATATATATATATATATATATATATATATATATATATATATATATATATATATATATATATATATATATATATATATATATATATATATATATATATATATATATATATATATATATATATATATATATATATATATATATATATATATATATATATATATATATATATATATATATATATATATATATATATATACACACATAAACAAAATGTATTACTTTTGGATAATTCTTTGGTTTTAAAATTATGTATCATAACTCCCTTTAATTTGTATGAACCTCTTCATTTTTAAAGGCCACATTCATTTATCTGATCCAACATAGGAAGAGTAAAGAAAACCTTACACGACCCCAAAAATCTAGTATTTTTAATTCACAATCTGAATTACTCAAAATGCAATTTAAAAAAAAACTTTTGCAAATCAAAATAAATCTTTTTCAGTTGTGCATGTGTATATCACACAAAACATCGACTGCTTTTTGAGCTTTGTCGATGCGAATATACTAAATCTGAATTTTTATATATATATATATATATATATTTATATATATATATATATATATATATATATATATATATATATATATATATATATATATATATATATATATATATATAAAGATGTTTTGTATGTATTTGTACAAAAGGCAACAGACAGTCAAATCGATCATTTTAACTCCAATATTTAATTAAACTTTTCAGTTCTTTCATGCAATTATCTTTGCATAGATTAAACAGCCACGGTGACACTATACATCCCTGTTTAACACCGTTAGGGGGCTTGTCCACTACCCGTAATTTTACCGTCCAGCAGTTTGGTTTTGAAAAATGAAAGCGACTACGACAGTTTAGCGTGATCGAATTTACACGCAACGTTTTTACGCAGCGATCTGAAGAAAGATGGAAAAAACTGAAGTGCCGGACGATAAAATTCTGTGTAGTGCACAAACGCCCTTAGAGATGCCAGACCAAGATGAAAATACACAAAAATATACATATATGTAGGTCAGTTCTCATCCCCTATATCCTCATATGCTTAAAATCATCATAATCCTTCGTAAATTACGAACGCTTTAGACTCATGCGTCTAAATACTAGTAACGAAAATGTAGATTTTTTTATTATAATTTTTAAATTATAATTTTTTTAATTTTGTTTGTTTGCCCCGAAGATGGTGACTGAAATTTTGAAACGCCGACACACCGGCCTTGTAAACCCAGAGAAAAGCAATAAGCATGTATCATGGTCCTAAAGATTATCTTTATTTATTTATTTCTATATATATAATTTATATTTGAAGCACTAACATTGTGATTTTCCATTTTGTAATTGAAATGTAACTTTGTTTTAAAATCACTATAAATTTTTTAGTGATTTTAAAACAAAGTTACATTTTAACTGTGTATTATTATTTATTTCCACCTAATTTTGAGACTTGGAAATATCCAAGGAGATGGCGCACGAAGTTGGTAGGATAAGTAGGAATAATATGATAATATATATGTATATTATTAATCTATAATTGTGTGAATAATTGTAACTGTAACCGATTTAGATATAAGGATTTTTTATATAAACGAGAGAGATGCACAAAGTTGCGAAGTGCAAATTTTTTAGGAATGTGAAATTTTCCGCTGTTGGACGATAGATTTGACACTTTTATATTGCAAACAATCGATGTTTCTCTGTAAAACTCTAAAAAAAACCTGTGAAGATCAAAACACACTCTCCATTTGAAGAAAAACCGCCAAAAGAACTGTCAGTCTGATTTGTAAATGGAATACTTATTTCTGTTGTTAAGATTCCATAGATGAAATATTTTATTTTCACTCCAAATTTGAATATTTTTAGACATTTGCGCAGTGCCTTCTATATCGATTCATCCTACGTATACTATCATAACTTAAACCTATATCTTTAAAATGTCACATGAAAAATATTAGCCCATCGCATTTATACAGATGCCGAGGCGCAGTCAGGTAGACGCTCGACTGCGAAACTGGCATCATGGGTTCAATCCTACCAATTGCCAAATGAACTTAACACACTGTTTGCGGGGAACGCTTAAAAGCGTCTTTTACATACTGTTAGTAGAGAGTAGGAGATGCTTATAAGCGTTCTATTTGCTTACTTTTGGTAGAGCGCGAAAGACTCCTGCAAACATTGTACAGATGGGAATTGGGTTTGCGGTTACTTGTGATTAGTATACTAATTATGGTCGGGGTTTATGAACAAAACCGCCCGACAACAATGCGTTAAAGATAGTAGTCTCAAAATTTGGATCAAGTGTTACCAGTAAACCATCTTGGTAAATAACTTACTAATACACTATTGCCCCGTGGAAAAGGCAGAGAGGATAGAATGCCGCTCGATTATCGATCGAGAATGTGCACAAATTAAAAAGTAATAATAAAAATGTGCAATATGTTTGTCCTATTGTAATAACCATCTAGAAGGCACTGCATTCGTTGCATTCCATTTTGAAACATTTTACAATAACATAAAAAGTGCTAGTAAATCTTATTGTCTATGATGAAAAAAAGCAAAAAAATTCTAATTGATTGAAAAAAAGTATTAAAATTTTTGTATTTTAGCGCACAATTCTAAAAAAATTATTATAATAATCGAAAATAATCTTTTGTTTTCTTTTTGTGATGACTCTTTTTTATTTTCTAATTTTATCAGTGATATTTCAAAAATTGTGATAATTTTTATATAACTACTCTTTTCTTCCGACTCCCCAGCCAGAATTTGAGTTGTGTACCTACTTACATATATTAAATAGCTGGTTCTCGTATTGACTCTGAAGTGTATACTTACCCGACTAACATAAATATATGATTGTATTATCTACAGAAGAAATAGAAAGATAACGTCTTTGTAAGATATGTCTGTTTTGTATTATTTTTAAAATGCTTCCTCCATGTTGTATATAAAAAGATACTAAATGACCAATTTGTTTTATTTCAATCACTTCATATAACTTACCTTAAATGTAGCCTGTTTTGTTTATATCTCAACATAGATGAAGAAGAAAGTTTAACTTTTGGCGCCCCCTCTATGGTTTGTGTGACAAATACATTGAAAAAATAAGAACATACAATGAAAATAATTTAATATGATATCTCAACATAGATGAAGAAGAAAGTTAAGTCTATGGTTTGCATGACAAATACTTCTAACCCTCATCCGCACCCTATGGTGCATAGGGCACTGCATCATATAAACACACAAACACCCGAAATGTTGGTATATCCTCCATATTTTTTTATGTTTCATGATATAATTCAAGTGTTTATCCATATCCACTCCCTGTGTAGATCATATGGACTCCACAAACTGCATCCAGGCTCTTCAGTCGGTCACAGAGAAACATTGACAGAAAATTTCAACAGATAAATAAAATAAAAGACTTTTTTTTTTATAAATTCAATATTTATTTTTAAAACATCAAAAAATCGCCTTCGAATAGCTCACATATATTTAAATTCAATAATGCACCCTAGATCTGATTAACATCAAAATATAATCATGAGAGAAATAAAATAAAAAATGTTACATTGCGCATTTGATGCGCGGTACAAATTCGTTGGAAAAAAAAGAAAATTTAACGACTATACAAAGTTGTCACTAGTGCAGCAAGAGTATAATATGCACTTACGTAATATCAAATTCCTTCAAGTCAATTTCCTTCTTATGATCACTTGACGGGGTGACCCCGCTCTGGTACAATATGTACCAAATAATTAATCTAACATGTTTATTTATATATATATATATATATATATATATATATATATATATATATATATAAATATATATCGCTCACTCCTTTCAAGAACGTCATAAATCAAAAAACTTGATTTTTCAGGAGAACGTTTTTAAAGTTTAAAAATATAACGCAATGTATTAAAAATAAATATCAAGCCACTTATTGAACTTTTAACTGTGCAATAGATCTTTTTAGGTAAAACCTGAAGGTTTTTTCTCCATTTGAAAAATATTAAGTATCTTTAAAAAAATTATTAAACAATACCTTTTCTTCAACATGCAAAAATAACACTTTCTGCCCTGTAGCAGGTAAATATTAAGTTTAAAATATGCCGCTTTTGCTAGGATATAGTACATTTTCTGCGCATTCCGACAACATGCACAACTGAAAATTGACGATTTTTTATTTATGACGTTCTTGAAAGGAGTGAGCGATATGGGTAGTGCAATGGGAAAGGGGTATATCTGTCAAAGTTTTCATTCTCTAAATTTGTTCCACAAAATGTCTAAAATAACATTCCATAATCTGGAAAAAGGATATAGCTGTAGTTGCAATACTTACTAAGTTTTATTAAGATATGTACATATAAATATACATAAAACAAATGAGTTATTTAATTTCACAAGTTTTTTTTTGCTCTCCTGTAAAATTTGGTCTGAGACAGATATACCCCTTTGCCTTTACACTACCGATATCGATATACATATATATATATATATATATATATATATATATATATATATATATATATATATATATATATATATATATATATATATATATATATATATATATATATATATATATATATATATATATATATATATATATATATATATATATATATATATATATATATATATATATATATATATATATATATATATATATATATATATATATATATATATATATATATATATATATATATATATATATATATATATATATATATAAAACCACTCACAATACAGGCTTCCTTTTTTATCTGACCTGTATAAATACATATTTATAGGTTATAATTAGGTAATTAACCATCACGCCAAAGAGAATACGCCATATAGCTCTGTCTTTGCAAGCATTCTTCACCTTTTCTACATTCATACGCTCCTCAATACATACCTGCCAATTATTCCGACTCAAGACATAACCACGCCCAAATATTTGACATACTTGATTGTGTGAAGTTTTCCACGGTCTTACTCTGCTCTTATTTCCAACGACATTCGCCTTATAAATTTGTTTTACCGTTATTTCTTCAATCGTTTAAATCTGACCACATGTCGCTCACTCTTTTCAAGAACGTCATAAATCAAAAATCGTCAATTTTCAGTTGTGGACGTTTTCGGAATGCCCAGAAAATGTACTATATCCCAGCAAAAGAGGCATGTTTTAAACATAATATTTACCCGCTACAGGGCAGAGAGTGTTGTTTTTGCATTTTTAAGAAAAGGTATTGTTTAATTATTTTTTCAAATATACTAAATATTTTTCAAATGGAGAAAAAACCTTCAGGTTTAACCTAAAAGATCTGTTGCACGGTAAAAAGTTCAGTAAGTGGATTGATATTTATTTTTAATACATTGTATTATATTTTTAAACTTTAAAAACGTTCTCCTGAAAAATCAAGTTTTTTGATTTATGACGTTCTTGAAAGGAGTGAGCGATGTTTGTCAGAGTTTGATAATGTCTTAATAAGACGAAACGCATCACATATCATATATGTAAATAAAGTAGAATTCAATCCAATAACCTTGTTTAATTTTGGATATATTACCCAACAATTCAATATGGAATTCTACCAACTGTCTGCAGTTACAATAAATAATTTATTCAGTCATTCAATTGACATGCCCAAACCATCTCAACACACCTTTCTTAATTTAATCGATAGTATAATTTTATCTCGGCCTTGCATTCTTTCCTTATATCATCATTTCTACATCTGCCATACATGGTTTCGCCGCACTGAGAGATCCATTCCGACTGCATTCAGTCTACTTTCATCCTTCTTTTGCCTACTCCTTGCTTCACTTCCATACATATCACGAAAATAACGTACAATTTAAAAAAGTAATAACCGCCATTTAAAATTTATATTTAAAGTATGAAGAATTTTGAAAGTAAAAATTATAGATTTTCCATAGTAAAACATCCAATGTAATATTTTTTAAACATATTCGTAAATAAAGAGTTTACGACGGTAAAGGTTGTTGAATCCATCACTTACAAAGTTACTCTAGATACTGTTGAATTCAAGTCTCAGCTAATGTTCTCCTTACAGACCGAAGTCTGTAGAACAGAACACTCGCAGATAAAAAGGATGCCTGTATATGGAAAACTCCACATTTCAATCAGTTAGAATACTTGTCACCTTGCTACGAATACACACTGTTACCATACTGTAAAATATCAAATTTATGGTAAAATCTACTTGTTATGACGGATAATGTTATCATCAGTTAGTTCAATCATAATGTTATCTCGTCAGTCCCAAAATACTGCATACAAAAATTGGTAAAATTAATGTCTGAACTGTAAACCAATCTTCAGCAACTGTCATCAATTTGAATGACTTTATATTGATTAAAATGTAAAAAAATTATGGGGAAATTGGTAAATATTTTAAGTGTGATAAAGCTCGCAATAATTAATCTTAGAAAACGGAAATTAAGTCAAAAGATGCTCAACAAATTATGATTATTTTAAAATATAAATTTCACTCGGTGAATACCACTATTAATAATAATACTGACCATAGTGAATGGTGGTATTACCGTAGGAAATAGTGGTATTTACTGAGTGAAATTTAAATGGGACAATAAGCATTATCGATAAAATTAAGAAAGGTGTGTTGAGATGGATTGGGTATGTGAATGGAATGAGTGAATGAGAGATTAGAAAAACAAATTTTCAAGATGAATTTGGTTGGTAGTAGAAGCATTTGATTAAACATTTTTATTGATTGTTGCGCGGTATGATGGATAATCCTGAAATTATGCGGAGCATTGGTCTGTATGTTCCCGATAGTTACCTAAGACAGCGTCGGCATAGATTGTTTTCCCATTCCTATATATGGGACCAACCTGCCGATGGTTATGCCTGTAGGAAGAGCTACCGCTATATTGAACAATATCTCATTGGATATTGATCTGTTCTATGTGTCTGAAGGAGTTTTCCGAAGCGGGATTCTTCTACACCTTTAGCAATAGTTCTTGCATATTTTTGATTTTTGTATGTATTTTAATGTATACGCTTTAAATTTTTTAGTTTGTAATGTATATGTTAATTGAAAATAAATCAATTGAAAAATTGAAATTGAAGCAGACAAGACCGAGGAAAGCTTGGCATGAACAAGTATTTAAAATACTTACAAGATTTTAGTCAGTATAAAGTGATCAAGTCAGAAGTTAAATATATATTAGGGGAGGTGCATGAATTAAGAAGAGGCAAAGATTGTTTGCAAAGACAGATTGGTGAGGTATTTTACTCTCTCTGCCTACCCAGCTAGATGAAGCAGCGTGATGGCTGGTTAGAAATTTAAATGAAAAATTGATAGATATTACCACAAAGTAACTGCCGAATCAGCTAATTAATTTTATTCAGATATATCAGACACTGGATTATTTACCCTACGGATAATATATCAATATATATTACAGGAGTCTCAAGCAAGAGGAATCGTCTATTGTATGGAAGTCCAAGTATTCCAGGTTCAGTATCTGTCAAGATTCCACATCTCTCAAAAGCAGATACAGCCTTATTTACGTAATAAAGTGGCAAGCATTCTCACAGACAAAGTAATAGAATAATCTATCAACAACAGAAGACGTATAAAACAATATATTTATATAAATTTAAACTAAATAATACAGATTCAATTTATACAACTTATTCAAACATTCCGACAGTCGGGTTACTGCTAGATGGATGTACATTTTAGACATTTTCTTTGCTGTGCTGAAAAATTACAGGCATTTCTGTCATGGGTAAATATACTACAGTCGTACAAATAATCAATTTTATATTTTAAATATATATTGAGTATATTCATTGTCAATTGCATAAACTAATTATATTTTAAGTGAAAAGAGATCACATTTTTTTTATTTGATTTACTGAAAACATGAAAAAACATCAAGCAACGGTCATAAATGGGAAAGAGGACTGCTTCCATTTGATGTCTGAGATCGACTGATCGTGTTTCAAATTCTCTGTATAGAGCGTAGGACACTAAAAATGTGGCACTCTAATTATACTATTTATTGACTTTGAAATTTAGTATACTTATGTAATTTGTGCATCAGTTTTACGTTATACCATCAAGAAATGCACACGGCAAAAGAATACTAAATTGAGAATATCCACAATTCTTTAAAAAATATTTTTAGAATATAACATTTTTTTAAATTCACTTACAAAGCTATGGCAGTAACCCCGATTTAGTTTTTTTTAAAAAAACAGATTTATTTTGAGATCTTTCAACTCATAACATTCCCAGACAATTTAAAAACTAAAATACAATATTTTTCTCATCAAAAAACAACCATTGTATGTTACATATAGGATTTGAAATATCAGAACAGGATTTATATAAATTACACTATTTAGATATTGCACGTTCAATTATAACAGTAGCATTTTACAGTACGATTCTTTTATTCACTTTCTAGCACTTGCCGGCACCCAATGGTGCATAGGGCATCGTATATAAGCAGTGTTATCATGATCGTTAAATACACAAGGGGAAGACGATCACCCCTGCGCTTCAGTTACCAGTCCAGGGTGATATAACGGGTCCTAAGAATTGTAATTATCCTTTTTTTAAAGCGCGGTCGTCGATATACCGACGATATCGCCAGCGTATTTTGGCGGTTGGGAAGTTGTGTCGTAGCGTGTGCGTTTAAGTTCAAATTCGTCAATAATATACACAAATAAACAAATTCAACTAATTTTTAGTGAAAACTAGGAATACGTTTTTTGTAAAAATCTATTGTTTTCACCCTTAGGGCGTTTGTGCACTATACGGAATTTTACCGTCCGGCAGTCCGGTTTTGAAAAATGAAAGCGACTACGATAGTTTAGCGTGATCGAATTTAAGCGCAATGTGTTCACGCACCGATCCGAAGAAAGATGGACAAAAGCACAAGCCAATCATCGTTTTAAAACGCTAACTGATGTGCTAGCCGGTAAAATTCCATGTAATTCTGTGTAGTGCACAAACGCCCTTACAATGTTGGTTTCGTCCAAAAGTGATGTTGAAAGCGATTGTTGTACTCAAAGAAGTGATAACGACGACGGAATTAGAATGTTCACCAATCCATAGTGAAAACTTGGAGGACGAGCCAATTTCACACGACCTTGAAACATTCTTGCGAACGAAAATTTTCTACTATTTTTGTTCTCAAATTGCATTTATTTTTAAATATATACAAGCATGTTTATTACAAAATGCTGTTTTATTTTATCAGTTTGGTATGTTCTCCACCAACACCAGAAAGAAGTACTAAAATCGGTCAATATTTGAGAAAAATGCTGTTGATTTTTTATTCACCTAATAAAAAGGACTATTTCTGCTAAAAAAATATTCAGCAATTTTAGTATACATATCGTAGTCATACAGGAGAAAGTGACCAAGTGCATTTTTTTAAAAAACGTGATCATCGACTGTTTGATATCTTAATAATAATAATAAAACCCTTATCCGCACCCCAATGGTGCATAGGGCACTGTGTCATATAAACGCAGTGTTATCTTGATCGTTTTTCACATGAAGGAAAGGTGATCAGCCCTCCGCTTCAGGCACCAGTTTATGGTAATATTTAATAAATATTACAGTGAAAAAATCACTTATATTTATTTTACCCTTCTTGGGAATCGAACCCGGGACCTCCAGAACGGTAGCCGAGCGTGCTGACCATTACACTACGGAGGCGGACAAAAACTGAACTGAACTGTTTGATATCTTACTGGCTTAATATTGCCTTGAAAAAAATCCTAAAGGATTTTAAACTTGGAAGTATAATATATTGACTTGTTGAAAATGACTAACTGCATTACTGTTTATTTTCTTGCCAAGCAAAAGTGACTTAAATGGCCCTCCTGGACATTTTACGTTTTGTTAGTTGGTCACTTTCTCCTGTACGACTACAATATGAAAAAAAAACCTATCCACAATATTTTTTACTTATTTTTGTATACTTTTTCTATGGGTATCACCGCTTGGGACATATCTCCTGTGTAAATGGAGAATTCAATGTACAGATATATACATACTTATATTTCTGTCGCCTACTTTCAAAATCCGCCAGATCCATGTTAGTCGATTTTATAAAAAATGCTAAAATTCTCCGAGTAACATTTATGTTTCAAAGATTTTTCTATCTTTTAATAAAATATTTTGAAATAGAGAATTTTCCCTTTTTTTAGGATTTTTTTTCAGTATTTGAATAAAAAAACACGAGACATATACCGATAATGATGTCATATAAATTTTTGACCTATTCCCGCTCTCTGATCGGCCGATATGGGTCAGATGGCAAGTTTCATGAATATAGCGGAATTTGAAATACAACGCTGTTTTTAAGTTTTTTTTATCAGAGTTTTCAGGTATGTAAATATTTTAAACAATAATAAATAATAATAATAAAGCCCCTATCCGCACCCCAATGGTGCATAGGGCACTGTGTCATATTAACGCAGTGTTATCTTGATCGTTTACACATGAAGGAAAGGTGATCAGCCCTCCGCTTCAGGTACCAGTCCATGGTAATATTGAATAAATATTACAGTGAAAAAATTACTTATATTTATTTTACCCCCCTTGGGAATCAAACCCGGGACCTCAAGAACGGTAGCCGAGCGTGCTGACCATTACACTACGGAGGCGGACACATTTATGGCGGAGGCATTAAACAATAAAACCCACAATTGGCATTCCGATATAGTATTTATATTAAAATCTTATAAAATTGGATCTGGCGGATTTTCAAAGTAGGCGGCACATTTCAACTATGACTTATAATTTATTTTAAAAAAAGGGTTTTGATTTTTAAAAATTAACAAACAGTAAACCGGTGTATAAAAAGATTTGATTTTTTAACTACAATACTCTATGGACAGCAAAATAAGCACCTTTTTATATATACAGGGTGTTTTATATATAGTGGGTGAGCAACGACTTAACTATCAATCGAGAACTACAGATGTTCTCATCGGATAGTCAAACTAAAAACTTCAATTTGTATTTAGATCTGCATTTTTCAAAACCAGTCATGTTTACATTCACAAACTTAAAAGTGGTCTTATGCAAGTGTTTCATTTAAATAATTAGTATTTAACAAGTAATTAGACTGCGCCAACAATAAAAACAGCTTTTAAGTGGTGCTGTTACCCTGGACTGGCGCCTGAAGCGCGTCATGTAAAAAGTATTATATCATGTACTGGCAAAAAACGTTAACTCGAAAATATGCAATTTTCACTAATGATGCAAAATATACTAAGTAGATGGAAATGTCATATTTATGTGGTTTTACAAGTAAATTCAACCTTAAGTTTAATAGTGGTGTTTTATTTTATTTTATTCACCTCCATATTGTAGTGGTTAGTGCGCTAGGCTAACATACTGGAGGTCCCGGGTTCGATTCCCAAGAGGGTCAAAATAAATATTAGTGATTTTTCATTCTGATATGTATTGATTTAATATGATTCTGAACTGGTACCCGAAGCGGAAGGCTGATCACCTTTCCTTTGTGTATTTAATGATCCAGATAACATTGCTTTTAGACGATGCAGTGCCCTATGCACCATTGGGTGCGGATAAGGTTTAGAAGGAGAAGGTAATTTTATTTAGGCTAAAAGTTTTAAATAACCGGTATTATTCAAACAGGGATTGACCCGTTTAGAGTTAATGTTTTTTGCCAGTATACCCACAATATGTATCCATATCGTAGTCGTACAGGAGAAAGTGACCAACTACCAAAACGTAAAATGTTCAGGAGGGCCATTTAAGTCACTTTTGCTTGGCAACAAAATAAACATCAATGCAGCTAGCCATTTTTAACTAGTCAATATATTATATGTACATCCAAGTTTAAAATACTTTGGGATGTTTTTCAGGGCAATATTAAGCTGGTAAAATATCAAATAGTCAATGATCACGGTTTTGTAGAAAATGCACTTGGTCACTTTCTCCTGTATGTCTACGATATGGGATAGACGTGGGATAAGCCCATACTCCTCTGGGATAGATCATCCCACCACACAAATAGGGACTTCATTCCGGACAGACTAGTGAGCAAATTACTATGTAAACATATATTTACATGTCGTTCACTCCTTCCAAGAACGTCATAAATCAAAATACTTGATTTTTCAGGAGAACGTTTTTAATGTTTAAAAATATAACACAATGTATTAAAAATAAATATCAAGCCACTTATTGAAGATTTTACTGAGCACTAGATCTTTTTAGGTAGAACCTGAAGGTTTTTTCTCCATTTGAAAAATATTTAGTAAATTTAAAAAAATAATTAAACAATACCTTTTCTTCAAAATGCAAAAACAACACTTTCTGCCCTGTAGCGGGTAAATGTTAAGTTAAAAATATGTCTCTTTTTCTGGGATATAGTACATTTTCTGGGCATTCCGAAAACATGCACAACTGAAAATTGTCAATTTTTTATATATGACGTTGATGAAAGGTGTGAGCGATATGTATACATGTGTATTACATTCAAATTATAAAAATGTATTGAGCGACAATATATCATGTTACATTTTCTCGTATAGTATATTCGTTTCATACTTTTTGAAGTCTCAAAAAATTCAAATTACATCATCATTATCAGACGATTTCAGTAAAAGCGAAATTAAATTTAAAAAACAAGCTATTAAAAAAATACACACTAAAGGAATACTGTTAGAATTATAAATTTTGCTAAAATAGGGTCATTTTACTAATTCTCATGGAGCTTGCGACCGACAGAGGAGCCTGGAGGCAGTCTGCGTACTCCATATGCTCCGCATAGGGAGGTATATGGATAAGTAGTATTTAATACATTGAAAACTGTATCCCGGAATCGTGAAAAGACCCTGATGAATTAGAATATACGTAAAAATAATTCGGGAATTTTTCGAATACAAATTGCACAGTTTAAAAAAAACTCGATAAAAAAATAATCAATCTCAAATATTTTATACACATTAATTTTTTTATAACTTACAATATTCTTTTTTAGAAAAAAAAAACATTTTTTTCTGTTTTTAAACCTAATAATTCACAACAATGTCATATTTTAAGAGAGAATGCATTATAAACTTAATAAAATGATCGATCAAAATGGCGCAAAGACAGGATGCTTCCAAACCGCTCTGCATACCTCTTCGGAGAAACGACACATTAGATCATCAGACAATTGAGCACACAAAAAAAGATTAAGAAGTCAATTTCTAGGATGTTTTTGTAAAGTGACAGGCCCCAGGCGCTATACGGGAGGAATTTCTGATGCAGCTGATAAATAACCATAGAAACGATTGCGTTTCTGTTAAGTAAACTACAAAAAATGGTAATTGCATAGAAAAAATCTATCATCTTTGTCTATGGGCGCAAATTCCACGGAAATGGTTCCTAATTGAAAAGTATACACATAAACATATAAATTTATATATATATATATATATATATATATATATATATATATATATATATATATATATATATATATATATATATAAAGTAAATTTAATTCTTAATCAGAGCCATATTCTACAAATTGATAGCGGAATCAACGACTTTTTATTTATTTATACAACGCCATCATTTAAAGCAACAATAATTTCATATCTTAAAAAATCCTTTTAAAATACCTGTTTTCGTATCAGATCCAACGACTCTTTAAAAAATCTGCATCGCTTTAAGCGATTTCAATCACTATTCACATACAAATATAACTAACATTGTTTCTAACACTCATGCACAACAAGTAACCACAATTTTTCATTACATAAACGAGTATTTTACCGTGGAAACAACGACTTTTTAGAATTCGATGTCGCGAGAAGCGTTTTGATAACAAACCCTCATTGAGCGGATGCAATATTGATTGACATTTTCATCCGTTAATTACTTTTTTTAAGCGATCGTTTTATACATATACCGCGTTGTTTGCCTTAATATACAGAAAAGATCAGTTGCGATATATCAGGGAAAAATCCGAACAAGATTTTGATGAAAAACGTTTAAAAAATATACAGAGACTGAAGAACCCATCGCTCACTGCTTTCATCAACGTCATATATCAAAAAACTTGATTTTTCAGGTGATTGTTTTAAAAGTTTAAAAATGTAATATATTATTAGATTAAAACCAATATTTTTGACTTTTCCACTTTATTTTTATTTGACCAGCGACCGGGTTTCGTCGTTACCGACATCATCAGACCAGTCTGAAACCCGGTCGCTGGTCAAATAAAAATAAATAGGAAATGCTAAAAATATTGGTTTTAATCTAATAATATATTAAAAATGCAATTCCATCACGAAGTGCCAGTGGATAATATAAATCTGTTTAAAAATGTAATTAAACAATACCTTTTCTTCAAAATGCAAAAACAACACTTTCTGTCCTGTTGCGGGTAAATACTAAGTTAAAAATATGCCGCTTTTGCTGGGATATAGTACATTTTCTGGGCATTCCGAAAACATGCACAACTGAAAATTTTCGATTTTTGATTTATGACGTTGTTGAAAACAGTGAGCGACATGTGGAGGTCCTCACCAGAAAGTTACATTTCTAATATTGCACAAAAATCCTTTGAATGCAAATCTGTTCTGTTTACTGTATTCTATTACTGTTAACTGTATTCTATGACTTTTGCGTAGTTGGTCTTAGCATTTTCCTACTTTTAGAAAGCAAACCATGTATGAAAGTTACAAATATGTACATATATTATCGCTAGATAAACAACACAGTATTTTGCTTTTAATATCTACTCGATTCACCTTCAATGATTCAGTGCGATACGATTTTCCAGTATCATCGCGGAACAAACGACGCTATCTTTCGCTTCCATCAATGACAAATTATTTTGTTTATAACCACTTTTTTTTGGCCGGAATAACGACGATTTAGCGCGATATGCTTTGTCAGAATTAATGACAGATAATATTTTGTTTATTACCACTTTTTTGGCTGGAATAATGACGATTTAGCGCGATATATTTTGTCAGGATTAATGACAAATTATATTTTGTTTATAACCACATTTTTGGCCGGAATTACGACGATTTAGCGCGATATATTTTGTCAGGATTAATGACAAATTATATTTTGTTTATAACCACATTTTTGGCCGGAATTACGACGATTTAGCGCGATATATTTTGTCAGGATTAATGACAAATTATATTTTGTTTATAACCACATTTTTGGCCGGAATTACGACGATTTAGCGCGATATATTTTGTCAGGATTAATGACAAATTATTTTGTTTATAACCACATTTTTGGCCGGAATTACGACGATTTGCGCGATGCGTTTAGTCAGGATTATCGCGTGGAAAATGACTCTTTTTAAAATTCGTTGTCGCTGGAAGCGTCTTGATAGTATTCTCCTGTTCGGCCCAAGTTGTTGACGGATAGAGCGTTGTTTTGCGTCATCGGACCGTGGAATGATTGAGAGCGTAGAACGGAACTGCTGTAAAAGAAAGAAAAGACATGAATATTTTCGCAGAAAAAGTGTTAAATTCAAAAGCATAACAAACAAAAATATTAGTTCAACCGCCATCTACATAGTAACGATTTTTTTTTAAATTTAAGTTAAAATGTTCAAGAGGTTAAAATCGACACTAATTTGTCCACAGGTACAGCACTCGCTTCTAGCTAGAGAAGAAGATTTTCTAAAAATACCAACAATTTCCTAAAATATCTGGTATTTCCATACAACTAAGCAGATTCATACAAAAATTCATATGGAAACAGTCACATTTGCGTCCAACGCCTTCGTCTTACAAAAAACCCAAACTATTTTGCATTAAACCACTTTTTTAAAGCGGTTAAATAAAACAAAGAAAAAAAAACAACAAAGAAATTGGAATAAACACGAAAAAGCATTAAATATTTTTGCAATAACATATATTAATAAGCTGAATAAAAAACAAAACTAATATAATAATACAATGTAATAGAATTTTAGTAAAATTACAATACATTTTTCCTAGACAATATTTTAAAAAGACAATTTGAAGCAGAGGTTAAAAATCAAAAATCAATTTATCACACATTTTGGCAAGAAATTAACTAGTAGCAAAAATATTGGTGTAGAATTGACAATAATCAAACAAGAATTAAATAAATGTGATAAAAAGTGATGACGTTGATGTGGTGAGATAATTGATAGCCGATCCAATGTGTTGGGAATATAAAGAGGGCATTCTTTATATGTTGTGAATGTAAAGGGAAGATTCTTTTTCTATTTTAAATGAAAAGGGGGCATATTTAAACTGTTGTGAACAGAAAGAGAGTATTCTTAATCTAAAGTGAATGCAAAGAGAGTATATTGAAACTGTTGTAAACACAAACAAAGGGAGCATATTTAAGCTGTTGTGAACTGTTGTGAACATAAAGAGAGTATTCTTAATCTATAATGAATGCAAAGAGAGTATTCTTAATCTATAGTGAATGCAAAGAGAGTATATTGAAACTGTTGTGAACACAAACAAAGGCAGCGTATTTAAGCTGTTGTGAACTGTTGTGAACATAAAGAGAGTATTCTTAATCTATAATGAATGCAAAGAGAGTATTCTTAATCTATAGTGAATGCAAAGAGAGTATATTGAAACTGTTGTGAACACAAACAAAGGCAGCGTATTTAAGCTGTTGTGAACTGTTGTGAACATAAAGAGAGTATTCTTAATCTATAATGAATGCAAAGAGAGTATTCTTAATCTATAGTGAATGTAAAGAGAGTATAATGAAACTGTTGTAAACACAAACAAAGGGAGCGTATTTAAGCTGTTGTGAACATAAAGAGAGTATTTTTAATCTATAATGAATGCATAGAGAGCATATTGAAACTGTTGTAAACACAAAGGGAGCTTATTTAAGCTGTTGTGAAAAGAAAATTCTTAATACGCTGTAAAGCAAGGAGAGAAGTTTCAATGTATTGTGAATGTAAAAAGAAAATTTTAAATCTGTTGTGAACATAAACAGAGCATTTTAAATCTGTTGTGATTGTAAAAAAAGTATTCTTAATCTATTGTGAAAATTAAGAGAGCCCTCTCAGTCTGTTGTAATATAAAGAGAGCATTCCTAACCTATTGTGAAAATAAAGAGAGCCCTCTCAGTCTGTTGTAATATAAAGAGAGCTTTCCCTTTCCTAACCTATTGTGAAAATAAAGAGAGCATTCTTAACCTAATGTGAACATAAAGAGAGCCTTCTGAATATGTTGTGACAAAAATATCAATCTGTTATGATCTTAAAGTGGAGAGCCTCAACATGGTGAAGACATAAAATTGAGAACAATGTTAATGAAGCGAGAAAATAAAGTGCAAATTTCTGTTGTGAAGAGATTCAGAGAACATTATTATAATCTGTTGTGAACAAAATGTGCAGGACCTTAATGTGTTGTGAGACGAAAAAATCCTGATGTGATGAGAACACAGGGAGAACATTATTGTGATGTGTTGTGAGGATAAAGTGAAAAATATTAATATATAGTAAACATACAATATGTAGTAAACATAATGTGAAGAATCCCGACATGGTGAGGAAATAAAGAAGACATTCTTTGCGTGTTATGAACAGTGTGAACATTCTCAATACGTTTTGAATATAAAGTGAATAATCCCAACATGACAAGGAATACAGACAACATATCAACATGTTGTGAACATAAGCCGAAAATTCTTAATATGTTACAAACATAAAGCAAAGAATCCCGACATAACAACGAATACGGAGAACATTCTCAACATGTTGTGTACATACATAGAAAATTCTTAAGGTGTTGAAAACATAAAGTGAAGAAGAAGTGACAGAAAACACAGAGAACATGTTGTAAACACGGAGAAAAAAATTCTTAATTTGTTGTAAACATAAGTGAAGAGTGACATGACAAGGACATACAAAGAAAAGATGTTGTGAACATAAAGCGAAAAGTCCCAACATGACACGGAATACAAAAAACATTATTTAGATGTTGTTAACATATAGTGAAGATTCAAGGCAAAGAACATGACAATGACATAAAGAGAATATTCCTAAGATATTGTAATCATAAAGATAATGTTCCTAACATGTTTTGAACATAAGGAGAACATTCCTAACATGTTGTAAACATAAAGAGAACATTTCTTACATGTTGTGGACATGAAGAGAACATTCCTAAGATGTTGTTATCATAAAGAGAACATTCCTAACATGTTGTGAACATAAAGAGAACATTCCTAATATGTTGGCAACATAAAGAGAACATTTCTAATATGTTGTGAACATAAAGAGAATGTTCTTAATATGTTGTGAACATAAAGAGAACATTCCTAATAGGTTGTGAACATAAAGAGAACATTCTTGATATGTTGCGAACATATAGTGAAGAGTTCCTATGCGGTGACGTGATGAAGTGGTGATGGAGGACAGCTAGAAACGGTAACGTATTGAAGCGAGCGTTCACAAAGTTAGCGGAATTGCAATAGCGGAGTGCTGGTACCGACTATCGGACAGGAGACTTACTGAGCGCGCATCGGTCGTGTGTTAGATACCAGGACTCGTCTCGTGTTAGTGTTGTCACAGTCTTAATTTGAAAGAAAAAGAAAAGAAAAAACATGTAAAATATTTATTAAACACGCTATACTAAGGAGGCGGACCATTCACCATTCATGAATAGGTATTTTATACTTAGTGTCATTTTTAATGAATTTATGGATATAACATTTTGAGTGTGTCCAAATACATGTTTACAATTTCGTATTATCTCCAATTATGAGAGTTATTTTTCATTTTATTTATATATTATTTATTGAAATCTCAACATAAATGGATAAATAAACTTTATGGATAATACAAGCAGGTTGTACAATTTTATAGCATAATAATCAAAGTTCTTTTGACCAAAATAGGTATGTGTTAGGTTTTGTTTCATGTATTGGATCTTGTAGTTCTATGTGCGTTATTATTATTATAATTATTAAAACCCTTATCCGCACCCCAATGGTGCATAGGGCACTGCATCATATAATCGCAGTGTTATCTTGATCGTTAACACATGAAGGAAAGGTGATCAGCCTTCCGCTTCAGGTACCAGTCCAGGGTAATATGGAATAAATAATTGAGTGAAAAATCACTTATATTTATTTGGCCCCCCTGGGAATCGAACCCGGGACCTCCAGAACGGTAGCCGAGCGTGCTGACCATTACACTACGGAGGCGGACAAAAATATGTACGTTACCATGAAATATGTTAATTGCGATTTGTGTGCTTTGCTGGGAGGTGCTTTCTTGTGTTATGTGAGAGTAATTCTCAAATGCATATGTAATGATTGTTTTAGCGTATATGTAGTTTGACTGTCCTGAGTTGTAATATGTCGAAAATTTCCTCCGTCTCGGAACTTCAAGTATCATTTTCAGTTTTAATTTAAGTTTTACGAAGTAAATACCACTATTTCAATTCAATTTATTTATTAACATTTAACATACACATTACAAACTTAAAATTAAAAGCGTATACATTAAAATAAATTAAAATCGAAAATATGCAAGAATACTATAGCTAAAGGTGTAGAAGAATCTCGCTTGGAAAAACTCCTTCAGACTCGTGGAACAGATCAATATGCAATGTGATATTGTTCAACACAGCGGTAGCTCTTCCTACAGGCATATCCATCGGCAGGTTGGTCCTGTGTATAGGAATGTGAAACAATCTATGCCGACGCTGTCTCAGCTAACTATCGGGAACACACAGACCAATGCTCCGGATAATTTCAGGATTATCCATCATACCGGGCAACAATCGATAAAAGTGCGTAGTTACCACCATATACCGTGTTTGGTATGATGCAGAATGCATCGAGACACGTGTCACAGTAAATTTTAAGAAATAGTGGTATTTACTAAGTAAAACATTAATTAAAAATGGATAGATTTACCACAAAGTGACTGCCGAATCAATTAATGAAATTATTTTCACGATTGATTTTTGGACCATACATATTGGATGGATTTTAAACAAGGGTTCATATTGATAACGGTTCAAGTCTTTCTTACATACCTGGGACTTTTGTTTGAGGGCTTCGCTTTGGCCTGAGCCGCCGCCTTTCGGGGGTCGTACGACGCTCTTCGCTTCCATTTTTCCAATTCTTTTATCTTCATTTCTATGAAAAAAATATATATAATTTCAACAATAACTCATATTTATGTATTAATTTTAAATCAAACAAAGATTTTTCGAGTCTACTAACTTGTATTTTATTAACAAAAACACATAAAAAATTATATTGTGACAATTGTTTCGCCTTGTTAGGGCATTATCAAATGAATGTGAAGATCAAATGGACTACGGTCCTTATGTAGCTATACAATTCTAAGTGACAGTTTTAACACTTTTTAACAATTTCGAAACATTGTTCTTGAATCACTAGAACTTCAGTAGAGACATCTATTGGTGAGATGAAAGTATTTTGACACACTCAAAATGTTGTGAAAGAATATAGAAGTCCGGGTAACCCCAAGGCAGACGACTCCCGGTCAGACCACCAGAGAGATGGATTGACATCTGGGAATCGACATCGCAGGAGGCTGATCCTTCTTAAAAACAGGCCACAAAGCCAAGCAGAAGAAAAGGAAGAAGAAATAATTTTCAAATGGTCTATATATTTTAGCTTTTGGTGTCTTGGGAATTCTAGGAAAAAAAATGGTGTCTCGTAGGTGAGAGAATGATGCGGAGCATTTTTTTTTATGATGGGAATTGCATTTATTATTTATACTGCTTATTATGTACAACGCTTATAGATTACTAAGTGGATTTTTGTTTCTTCTAACTTAAAAAAAGATGTTTTATTTGAATCTGTGTTGGGAACAGGAGGGATAATCTAGTGTGGGCCAGTCAGGAACTTGTCAGCATTTGCTCATTGCTGGGAGGAAACCACGTTGCACTCCTCAGGAGAAGCCGGACTGTTGACTGTCATCAGCAGGCCTTCCATTCCACTATATTGAAAGTCCTACCCCATTCCCAGATCTGATACAGAAGCGTCTAGGCTTCCCGACAGACCTCCTCTTGCAAAAGCATTTTTTTCGTTGCGAGTTGCGAAATTTATTGAAAATGTGAAACGAAACAGAATCGTATGCCGATTTTACTGTGAATTTACATTTAAAAGCTTTAAATATCCCTGTCACTGCCAATCTAAATGAATACAAGTTTGTAAAACTAACACAAAGTTTCTAGAAGTGCCCCGGTGTAGGCAGTGAAAGGAATCAGTATTTAGTTAGTTCAGTTGGTCAGCAGACAGAGAATAGAAAGTAAAACGAAAATATACAAAACATGTGTTCGACCAATAGCCACTTATGGGATTGAGGCAAGAGCAGATACTTCCAGAACAAAATCTCGACTTGGAACCTTCGAGATGAAGACTCTCTGGTCCATAACCGGAAACACATTGCGAGACCGAGTAAGAAATACCGACATCCGGAGCATGTGTAAGGCGGAGGATATCGTGAGGTGGGGATGACAACGAAGGCGATACTGGAATAAACATATAAACAGAATGTCAGAAGACAGACTTCCACGTATCGCCCTTCAAGGTAACCCTGAAGGACGCAGACCCCCAGGCAGACTTCCGAAAAGATGGAAAGACAGCTGGGAGTCGACATCCCAAGAGCGACATGCGGAGGCACAAACAGATTCCTAGGATCTACAAAAAGAAGAAGAGTTGGTTAGCAAGATCCGATTCCGGCCTGACGTTCCACTGGAAGAGCACTAGTCGAGGAGATGTCTCGGGGCCCTCACCTTTCTCCTGGCTGGCCGTGTTGCGCCGGGCCTGCTGGCGGTGCTCCGCAGAGGGCAGCAGGGCCACGTAGGTCTTGCTGGGGTCCCTGCGCAGGAAGCTGCGGTTGGGCGAGGGCTCCGGCTTGTAGCGGCTGATGTCCAGGTAGCGGGGCTGGATGGGCTTGCGGGCCGGCTCCTTGCAGGCCGACGCGGCCGACGAGGACACCGAGAAGTCCCCGCTGTGCCTGGGACCAGAGACATTAGGAGAATTAGACTAAAGGTCCCGGAGGTGCCCTATCTGGGGCATAGAGGAGACAAGTACGAGCTTTTGCACCTAATAGAGGGTCCACGAAGTGTAAGCAGAAGGCAAACTTCCCGATAGCACTGGCCAACAATTTACAACTTTTATTTTGTAACTAACATGAAAATACCTGATCTTTATGCACTTTGCATAGCTGAATTCAAAAACGAAAGCAAAAAAAATGTACCATGTCAGATTTTTAAGTTATTTGGATATTTTTAATTCTGATATTGACTAAAGTTTATCTTATTATTTATGTATAAATATATATAAACATACTATGATATCATATTCAATATTGATAAGTTAATATATTTCCACTGTTACTCCATAATTATTTATACTTTTTTTTAATCCCTTTAGACCTTAGACTAAAGCATGTCTAGATACCAACCACTATTACGGTTTCAACGTATGGGCTCCATACAAACAATAATATGACTGTAACATCAAATCTTGACGTGATACAAGCTTGTCACCATATAGACATTGAATAAGAACGATACGAACATTGGAGTGCGAATAAAACCCTTATTCGCACTCCAATGGTGCATAGGGCACTGCTTCATATGAACACAGTGTTATCTTGATAGTTTACACACGAAGGAAAGGTGATCAGCCCTCCGCTTCAGGTACCAGTCCAGGGTAATATTGAATAAATATTACAGTGAAAAAATCAGTTATATTTATTTGACCCCCCTGGGAATCGAACCCGGGACCTCCAGAACAGTAGCCGAGCGTGCTGACCATTACACTAAGGAGGCGGACAAAAGAATTCTAGGACAGAAGAAATTCTAGAATTGCGCTCATAATTTTTGAAATGACAAAGCTAAACGCATTTAAACTATGAATTTTTTTATGGACACATTTCGGACGGGTGTTTTTAACGCCTGCAGACCGCTGGCGACGGGATTTGATAATTATGTACATATGGTTTAGACCTTAACAAAGGGTACATAATGATCATATAAAAACATTAAATAATTCCTTCTTTTCTGACTGAAATGAGGCCAGCGCAGAAGGTAAAAATACCCTTCCCGTCCTTAAGCATCAATCGTCCAAAAGGGCAGAAATACCTTTCCGGTCCATAGTGTGTTAATATACAGACTACCATATTCTTCTTTGTCTTTGTTGAGATGTCAATATGAAAGTGGACAAACCAGATTTGTGAACAAAGGACACACTCAAAATATTGAGATAATTTTGATAAGGCTTCAGATGATAGCCAGCACTTTTGAAAGTATAGATTTATTTCATGTATCATTATCCACCTTGAAGTCTGTACTTTCACAGCATTTCTTCTCATTATGGTGACATATCGCTCACTCCTTTCAAGAACGTCATAAATCAAAAAACTTGATTTTTCAGGAGAACGTTTTTAAAGTTTAAAACTATAACACAATATATTAAAAATAAATATCAAGCCAATCATTGAACTTTTTACTGTGCAACACATCTTTTTAGGTAAAACCTGAAGGTTTTTTCTCCATTTGAAAAATATTTAATATATTTAAATAAATAATTAAACAATACCTTTTCTTCAAAATGCAAAACCGATATTTTCTGCCCTGTAGCGGGTAAATATTAAGTTAAAAGTATGCCTCATTTGCTGGGATATAGTTCATTTTCTGGGCATTCCGAAAACATGCACAACTGAAAATTGTCAATTTTTGATTTATGATGTTCTTGAAAGGAGTGAGCGATATTTAACATAATATGGTAAATATGCACCTCTGAAATTTCTTCATTTGGTAGGTGTACTACGTTTACTATAAAAAGTTTGCGGAACACTGATTTATTGCGCAAACGAAAATCTTGATAAAGGCATTAGCCCAAAATAAAATAAATATACTGGACGCAAGAAGAAGGCTGAAGTAAGTAAGTAAAGGGCTGTCGATGACTAAGTCAAAGGATGCCAGGTTGCCAGGTTGCCATGCCCACCTGTGCTGCGCGGGCGCCGCGCCGCCGCGGCCGCGCAGGGCGACGGGCGCGGCGGGCGGCTGCCAGTCCTCGTCGCTCGCCGAGCCGGTGCTGCGCGTGGCCGTGGTGGTGGTGGCCGTGTCGCTCTCCGCGGGCCGCTCGTGCCCGGCGGAGCGCGAGCGCGAGTATGCGTCGCACGCCTTGGGGTCCTGCGCCTCCGCGCGCTTCTCCGAGGGATTCACCTGGAGATTTCAACCATTTGACAGATAAGTTTCAACGAATATAATTTATATTTGAAGCACTAACTTTGTGACTTTCCATTTTATAATTAAAATATAACTTTTTTTAAAATCACTATAAATATTTTATTTTTTTTCCCTGTCATATTTATTCAATATTACCCTGGACTGGTACCTTAAGCGGAGGGCTGATCACCTTTCCTTCATGTCTAAACGATCAAGATAACACTGCGTTTATATGACGCAGTGCCCTATGCACCATTGGGGTGCGGATAAGGGTTTTATTATTTATTTTATTATTATAAATATTTTATTGTAACATAATTATAATAATAAATAATAAAAACCTTATCCGCACCACAATGGTGCATAGGGCACTGTGTCTTATAAACGCAGTGTTATCATGATCGTTTTACACATGGAGGAAAAGTGATCAGCCCTCCGCTTCAGGTACCAGTCCATGGTAATATTGTATAAGTATTAGTGAAAAAATTATTTATATTTATTTTTACCCCCTTTGGGAATCGAACCCGGGACCTCCAGAACGGTAGCCGAGCATGCTGACCATTACACTACGGAGGCGGACTAATTAATTAATTATAACGTCTATATAAAGTATTAATCAGTCTTGATAAAGAAGCGGTTAGCTTGGAAACTGGTAGACATTATAATTAAGTCATAATAAAATATTTAGTGATTTTAAAACTAATTAAGTCATAATAAAATATTTAGTGATTTTAAAACTAATTAAGTCATAATAAAATATTTAGTGATTTTAAAACTAATTAACTCATAATAAAATATTTAGTGATTTTAAAACTAATTAACTCATAATAAAATATTTAGTGATTTTCAAACTAATTAAGTCATAATAAAATATTTAGTGATTTTAAAACAAAGTTATATTTTAATTATAGTTTTACTGATTTTAAAGATTTCATTTGTAAGGAATGTGGGTATATACACAGTGGTGACGACAACATAGCTGCAATCGAGTGAATACCCATGTAGTATTTATATACAAAAATTTTATATATATCTGTTTTTCTAAATCTCCCAGTGTGTAAAATAATGTAAATAAAGGGTCTCTGCTTAATAAAACTCGATGTCTCCAACCAACCATAAATGGCTGCAGAGAACTCAAACATCAAGTGTTAGTGAGATTTATATGAAAAATGATGTAAAACATATCGCTCACTCCTTTCAAGAACGTCATAAATCAAAAAACATGATTTCTCAGGAGAACGTTTTTTAAGTTTAAGAATATAATGCAAAAAAAAAAAAAACTAACTAACTAACTAACTAACCATCACGCCGCTTCCCCGCAGGGGTAGGCAGAGAGAATAGAGCGCCACACCACTCTGTCCTTGCAAACATTCTTCGCCTCTTCCACGTTCATGCATCTCCTCATACATACCCGCCGATTGTTACGACTCCTAACCTGACCACTTTCAAGTATTTGACATACCTGATCGTGCCATGTTTTTCTCGGTCTTCCTCTGCTTCTTTTCCCACTAACATTCACCTCATAAATTTGTTTTACCGTTCTTTCGTCACTCATTCACTCGTCACATGTCCAAACCATCTCAACACACCTTTCTTAATTTTATCGATAATGCTTATCTCAGCTTTGCATTCCTTCCTTATTTCACTATTCGCACATCTATCATACATCGTTTTGTCGCACATTCTTCTGAGAGATCGCATTTCGACTGCATTCAGTCTACTTTCATCATGTATTAAAAATAAATATCAAGCCACTTATTGAACTTTTTACTGTGCAACAGATCTTTTTAGGTAAAACCTGAAGGTGTTTTCTCCATTTGAAAAATAATTAGTTTATTGAAGAAAAAAAATTTAACAATATATTTTCTTCAAAATGCAAAAACAACACTTTCTGCCCTGTAGCGGGCAAATATTAAGTTTAAAAAATGCCTCTTTTGCTGGGATATAGTACATTTTCGGGGCATTCCGAAAACATGCACAACTGAAAATTGTTGATTTTTTATTTATGACGTTCTTGAAAGGAGTGAGCGATATATGGCTGACTAAGCATTGCACCCACCACTTAGTCAAGCTGGAATAAAGATTTATAATAATAATATATGTTTCAAAAATTGAGTAGTATGGTTGTCAATCATGGGTAGTATGGTGAATGTTGCATGTGTGTAAGACTATCATATGCCCTATAAATACCCAAATATCCATATTGTTCTTCATCTTTTCCATGTTAATATAATAATAATAATAAAACCCTTATCCGCACCCCAATGGTGCATAGGGCACTGCGTCATATAAACGCAGTGTTATCTTGATCGTTTACACATGAAGGAAAGGTGATCAGCCCTCCGCTTCAGGTACCAGTCCAGGGCAATATTGAATAAATATTACAGTGAAAAAATCACTAATATTTATTTTACCCCCCTTGGGAATCGAACCCGGGACCTCCAGAACGGTAGCCGAGTGTGCTGACCATTACACTATGGAGGCGGACCATGTTAAGATTTAAATATTATTCATTATTTGCATCAACTTTATGAAATAACTGTATTTTATTTAACCTTTAATACATAAATTAAAATAGAGTTCTACAAATTAAACGCCAGATTTAAAAATAATAAAAAAATTGTTGATTTATCATAAGGATGTTCTGAGAAAAATCCCCAAGTCCGTCAGAGGCTGGCGGAGAAAAATGAAAGGGAAAAGTGGGTGTTGACCTTGAATTTAGGGACATAATCGCTCGATATGGTGACGCTGTTGGTCTGGGCTTGCCTCCTGGACCTGTTGGCGGGGTCCTGTATGCAGGTGACACTGCACAGCGTCTCTTCCTCACCAGGCATTGTGACCCTGGAAAAAATACAAATTTTAAAATTGTAAAATAGTTTATATTCTTAATTTTTTCTCTCTTTTTTTGTTGTTTAGGTTAAAATGGATAAAAACAATAAAAATGTATATAAAAAGACACCAACGACAAGGCACACAAGGTGGCTTGGTGGGTCTCCGCAAAAATTATTTTTCTAATATGTTTAAAATTGTTCTTTAAACTAATGTATACAATATATGTAATAAGGAAATAAATAAATAAATAAATATTTAAATTGGCAATATATCAGGCATTTTCCGCATGGACCGCCTCCGTAGTGTAATGGTCAGCACGCTCCGTTACTGCACTAGAGGTCCCGGGTTCGATTCCCAGGAAGGGATAAATTAACATAAGTGATTTTTCACACTAATATAAGCGGAGGGCTGATCGATCACCTTTCCTTCATCTGTTAACGATCAAGATAACACTGCTTATTCACCCTCTCTTCTCATTCTGTATAATTCCCAAAGAAATAAAATAAATGTGATGCAGTGCCCTATGCACCATTGGGTGCAGATAAGATCTAGAGGAAAAAGAAGGAGTATAGCAGTAACGGCTGTACCACTCGGATTAGCATACCAGCACTCATACAAGAAGCGCATACTCCAGCCAACTCCCAAAGGCGGTAGATTTACAGGCGGCGTTTTCAGAAGACAACTGCCCCGGTCTGAGGACTTCCTGAGTATCATCGGAGAGGTCTCGGATGTTGCATAACAGAGACGAAGAAGCCGATAGACTGAACGGAGACTTACATTCTCAGGGAGGCGTGATGCGGTGAGCCGATGGTGCAGACTAGCCTGTCCTCTTGAGAATCTTCAGCGTCGGAGCTGACTACCTCCATGGGATACGAGCGGCTGAAAAAATAAACACAATATTTTGAGTGTGTCCAAATCTTAGTTCACAAATCCGCATTTGTCCACTCGGGCGTTATTTACATTGACATTTCAACAAAGATAAGGAAGAATATGGAAGTCTGTGTATTTACAGGGCTTATGACGGTCATAGATTGGTTTGAGTGATCACTTTATACACGTGTAACATTCACCAATTCTACCCATGATTGACAACCACACTATTCAAATTCTTGGAAGTTCTATATATATATATATATATATATATATATATATATATATATATATATATATATATATATATATATATATATATATGAACCAATTTCGAAACATTGTTCTTGAATCATTAGAACTTGACTAGACACATCTATTGTTGAGAATTGGTGAACGTTACACGTGTGTAACGTTCACCAATTCTCAACAATAGATCACTTAAACCAGCCTATGACGGACGTCAGCCCCGTAAATGCCCAGACTTCCATATTCTTCCTCATCTTTGATGAGATATCAAAAATAAAATTAATAAAAAGGTGTTTGGACATGCCTACCTGGGCGATACGACCTCATCCATTTGCTCCCTTGCCCTCTCGGCGGAAGCCCGGCTGGCCGCGTTTGCGGAGTTCTTCCGGCCTTCCTGGGCGGCCTTCAGGGGATCGTAGGAGGCCCTCTTCTTCCAGTTTGTGAACTCCACCTCCTTGGGATTGACCACAGGCTTCCTGCTAGTACCTGCAATGCAAGATGTACCCTGAGGAGAGAAATATGGTGATGGGATGAAGACTACTACAGGTAAGGAAAGGGAGAAAAACATATTAGTTAAGGTTGGGAAGGCTAAGCTCATGAAGACCATTCACCGACTATACTCAGCGGAACTTCGAGACGCCGGACTGACCTGGGAGGAAGCCAAGGAGATGGCGCGTGACAGAGTGACTTTGAGACGTCTCGTGTTGGCTATATGCTCCACCTAGGGAGCGAACATGGAAAGAAGAAGAAGAAGAAGAAGAAGAAGGCTTATCTGGTGCTCATCTGAAAGAGATAGATAAAGATAGGCGGAATGCGTTGGAGACGTGGGCCTGTAGAAGAATGCTAGGAATATCCTGGAGAGACCACATCTCCAACGACGAGGTGCTACAAATAATGTCGAGACAGGAGGGTTTCCTACACCTTTTAATAGAGGGAACGATCGAATGAACAAACGCCAGAGAATCCGTCAATTTGATGCAGTGCCCTATGCACCATTGGGTTCGAATGAGAAAAAGAAGAAGAAAATAAGTATGGATAGGTAAATTCGGTACTTTATTGAAATTCGATACCAGGAGTGCAGAAAAAGTGAAGAGAAAACCACTCACTCTTTTCCTAGCTCCATGGCAGTCAAGCACAAACTAGTTTATTTTATAATTAATGATCAATTTGATGCAGTGCCCTATGCACCATCGGGTGCAGATGAGAGAAAGAAGAAGGTAAGGTTAGGTTAATAGGTAAATTAGGCGCTTTATTGAAATATTCGATACCAGGAGTGCAGAAAAATTAAAAGAAATCCACTCACCCTTCTCGGCGCCCTTCGGCTGAAAGTCCTTGGCGGTCGAGCACGACCTCATATATTTATTATAATACATATTTACAATATAATTAAAAATCAATCTAACATTGCATCTATTTGATGCAGTGCCCTACACACCAATGGGTGCGGACGAGAGAAAAAAGAAAGAAAAAAAGAAGGTTAGTAGGTAAATTGGGTACTTAATGGAAATTCGATACCAGGAGAGCAGAAAAAGCGAAGAGAAATCCACTCACCCCTTTCTGAGTTCTTCGGCTGGAAGTCCTTGGCGGTCGAGCACGACCTCGTGAGCCGGTTGGCGGCCGCCTGCTTGGCGGCCCGCTTCTGCGGCTCGGGCCGGCGCGCGTCCCGCGACTGCGCCCTCGGCCGGGGCGCCGCGCCCCCCGGTCCGGCGGGCGCGCGCCGCGCCTCGGGCGTCGCGGGGCACCGCGGCGAGTTGGCCGGCGCGCCGCCGCGGTCCCTGCGCAGCGCGAGGGCCCCCCGATCGTAATCAGAATAAAACCCGCCCGTGGAGGCGTCGTCAGAATCCTCCGAGAGACACTCCTTGTCGACTGGAAGAAAAGGCTTTTTAACCGATTCATTGTTGTTTTTGTTGACCACGTTGAATGAGCTGCTGCGTCTTATGGGGGATTCTTGCAGAGGCGCGTTGCGATGTTTGGTCGGCATCTGGCTACTGCGCAGCGAGCCAAGAATCTGTTGGTTTCTAGCGTTTATTTGGTCGATAGTTCGATTTTTTTGGCGCGTGTCGGCGGTAAAGCTCCTCGTCATCGCGTTGGCATTCGCGTTCTTATAATCCCCAATGACCGTGTGCAAAGTTTCCGCGAAGTCTCTAGAAGTCCTGGCGTCGAAGCTGCGGTTCCTGGCGTGAGTAGACCTCCTCGACTCTTCTGCTACCCCGATCACTAGGTCTGGGCCTCTGTCCGTGCGCATCCGGGGTCCTTGCTCCGCGTCTAGAGACTTGGAAGCCCCCAGAAGCCCCGGGGCGACTGGAGCCCCCCTGTTGCCAGTCACGAAGTACCTGCCAGGGTTTCTGAGCGGAGAGCTCTCGAGAGACTCGCTGTTTCTCCTGTGCAGCCTGTAGTTGAGCGAGTTGGACCGGCTGAGCTGAGATACTGGCAGTTTGGTGAGGTTGAGCTTCTGCATGTATTCCGCGTTGTCGTTAGATTCGGCCAGCGGCGATCTGGCCTTTTGGAGCTTGGCTTGTAGGTTGGAGATGACGCTCTGGGTGCTAGCTAAGTACGATCCCGTGTCGGGCGTCGACGAAAGAATGTCCTGCGAACCAAAAAAAGACAGTTAAAAAAACACGTAAAAGTCACAAAAGCCTCGCACGAATATGCATTCTCTTTTTCCTACCTACATTTCCTTTCCTAACGTGTGATTGTACAATATGACAGAGGACAGTTATAAGAATGCTTTGAGCCGTGTTACGGCAAACAGCCGCAACTTGAGTTACGGCTAGTTGCCTTTGCACATTAGTTTCCCTTTCCTTCTATAGAAGTCTGGGCATTTACGGGGCTTACAACCGTCATAGGCTGGTTTAAGTAATCGCTTTAAACACGTGTAACATTCACCAATTCTACCCATTATTGACGACCACACTACTCAAGTTCTTGGAAGTTCTATATATTTGATCCAATTTTGAAACATCGTACAAGGATAAATGTTGAGCTGTCAAAAAATAATATGATAAATAACTACAAGATTTTGAGTGTGTCCAAATACTTGTTCACAAAATCTGGATTATCTCCAATTACAGGAGTTATTTTCATATGAAATTACTCCTGTAATTGGAGATAATCCAGATTTTGTGAAAAAGTATTTGGACACACTCAAAATGTTGTAAATAAATTATATGGTCAATTTATAAGCTTAAATAATAAAAAAAATTAAAATGATGTTTTCTGGCGTTTCTCATGTGTGTGATTATAATCCAGGATTCGGACCTGAAGTTCTAGTGATTCAAGAATAATGTTTCAAAATTGTTTCATATATGTAGAACTTCCAAGAATTTGAGTAGTGTGGTTGTCAATAATGGGTAGAATTGGTGAATGTTACACGTGTGTAAAGTGATCACTTAAACCAGCCTATGACGGTCGTCAGCCCCGTAAATGCCTAGACTTCCATATTCTTCTTCATCTTTGAGGAGATGTCAAAAAATAATTACTGTAATTGGAGATCTAGATCCAGATTTGTGAAAAAGTATTTAGACACACACATAAAAATGTTGCTAAATAAAAATCCAATTTAAAAACATTTACCCTCTACAACATTCTCTCCGATAACGCGGTACCTATCTCAACCTTATAGGGGTTCACTGTAATCTCCAACAGCTGACAGACGCACCTGGTGACGTCACGGCCCATCAGGAATCGTCACGTCGCTACTGTAACGCTCCCCATGCACGCATGGTCGGCGACCCGAACACAATGCGTCGTACACATGACACATAGTACAAACACACACCACCTGAACGACACAGTTTATTATTGTCTCACACGACACCTGCGTTGACCCTCGCGCAATAGAGCGCGTCGCGCTCGGCTGCGTTCACACGCGCGTGTAATGATACACGCGTTTTGGATATGTGATTTTGAATGGATCATTCTCATGATGTGTTATTATTGGCTAAAAACTTACCAACTTACGAAAACGACGTTTTTTTACTAAGGCGAATTTCGCAAAAGAAAATGATAGAGCTGTAATAGTAAAAGTGTGGATTGTTTGTTTACCACTACACTATCATTTGTGTTATACAAATATGAGGGGAGGGGGGGGGGTGGACCATAGACATCAACATAGACATCAACAAATAGAGCCGCCAATAATTAAGCAATGTTACCAGTATAAAAAAAACTTCATCGTTTCTGTGACGTCATTCATTACCAACTTACGAAAACAACGTATTTACGAAGGCGAATTTTCCAAAAGAAAATGATGAATGAAAATATTGATTATATCGGCTGTTATAAACACTTGACGAGTCTAATACAATCCTTTATAGGTTGAGTATGTTAAATTAGATATTCCTCCCGTCTGATAATGACCCTATGTGAGAAATTTTCAACCGATGACAGCACCATCAGTCAAAACTTTTTCCCGAAAGCTCAACTGGCAGTAAACGACGGAGTCCTGGTTCCAACCCTTAGGTATAGAGTTAAAGCATGGAGTTGCCAAAAGATGGATGAAAGTTTACTGAATACAGTCAAAATTAATAAATCTTAGTGATAGAAGGGAAATTACTGATTTGGTCCAGTAATATAAAATTCTTAACAATTTTTTGGACAGCCCTGATCTCCTAAATCAAATGAAGCTTAGCGTGCGTCGAAGAGGTACTTGGCAAAAATCTGTATTCGCAGTATTTGTACATAATGCAAACTATGCCATATTCTCTCCCATTCCGTGCCTTCACATGTTATCTAATGCTTTTGATAGTATAGATTTATTTAATATATTGTTATCCACCCTGTAGTCTGTACTTTGTACAAAAATAAAATATATAAATAAAATGCGATGTCTCAGTGCGGCAAAACCATGTATGGTACATGTTCGAATAGTGAAATAAGGAAATAATGCAAGGGTGAGATGAGTGTTATCGATAAAATTAAGCAAGGTGTGTTGAGATGGTTTGGCCATATGGAACGAACGAGTGAGGAAAGAACGGTAAAACAAATTCACGAGGCGAATGTAGTTAGAAAAAGGAGCAGAGGAAGACCGAGAAAAACTCTACTACGCACGATTAGGTATGTCAAATACTTGAAAACGGTCAGGTTAGAAGTCGAAATAATCGGCGGGTATGTATGAGATGCGGAAGAGGCGAAGAATGTTAGCAAAGACAGAGTGGTGTGGCGTTCTATTCTCTCTACCTACCTATAGTAATAAAATAAAAAAATTGTTATATAAATTGTAATATAAAAATACATCCTTAAAAGTAAATAAAAAATGTACCGCATATCTACCATATAGCACAACACGCCACACATGTCGCCACACCTATGAGCGTTGTACAGGTGACACAGGTGTGGTACATTCAATCAATACACGCCAGTATCCTTCACACGATAGTAAACCAAACGAAATCATCATCTCTCAGACGAATGTGCGGCAAAACGATGTATATTTATTTTTTACAAAATACATATTTAAATAATACAAAATAGTTGGTAAATATACAAAATATTGAAAATATAACGTTTCTACCTCTCTAATAAAGTAGATACATCGCTCACTCCTTTCAAGAACGTCATAAATAAAAAAACTTGATTTTTCAGGGGAACGTTTTTATAGTTTAAAAATATAATACAATGTATTAAAAGTAAATATCAAGCCTATTGTAGAACTTTTTACTGTGCAACAGATCTTTTTAGGTAAAACCTGAAGGTTTTTTTTTCCATTTGAAAAATATTTAGTATATTTAAAAATATAATTAAACAATACCTTTTCTTCAAAATGCAAAAACAACACTTTCTGCCCTGTAGCGGGTAAATATTAAGTTAAAAATATGCCTCTTTTGCTGGAATATAGTACATTTTCTGAGCATTCCGAAAATATGCGCAACTGAAAATTGACGATTTTTTATTTATGACGTTCTTGAAAGGAGTGAGCGACATGTGTTTAGAGAGGGAGTTCGTTTTACAATTATTATGGTGCGACATGATGAAAATATTATGAGGATACAACGCAAACATAGAATTCAATCAGCGGCCGACCACCGGAGAGGTCATACGTCTCTTCAGGCCCGATTTTTTTTCTTAAAGAATGTATATTGGATAATTTTTTGGGTTTTAGAATACATTCACAGTGTCCAAATCTTAGTTCACAAATCCGCATTTGTCCACTCGGGCGTTATTTACATTGACATTTCAACAAAGATAAGAATATGGAAGTCTGTGTATTTACAGGGCTTATGACGGTCATAGATTGGTTTGAGTGATCACTTTATACACGTGTAACATTCACCAATTCTACCCATGATTGACAACTACACTATTCAAATTCTTGGAAGTTCTATATATATATATATATATATATATATATATATATATATATATATATATATATATATATATATATATATATATATATATATATATATATATATATATATATATATATATATATATATATATATATATATATATATATATATATATATATATATATATATATATATATATATATATATATATATATATATATTATATATATATATATATATATATATACACAGAAAAAAATCTTTCTAATATATAAAGAATATATATACTTATAGAAGAATATATATTTTAAAAAAACTCATTTTCTTTAGATAACTCTTTTCTTTTCAAAACTATATTTGTAATTATTTCCAATAAAAACTAATTTATTCAATGCAAAAACGTTGTTTTAAAATAGAAAAAAATCAATTAAGTAAAATGTTACCTGGATTTAGAGAAAATTAAGTTGCGACTTGAAAAAACGAATGCTTGGTCTTAAACATGGGATGAAAATATTCCCCTTTTGTCGGAAATGTCCCCCTTTTCTGTCGAATATATCTCTCTTTGGTGTCGGAAATGTCCCCCTTTTCTGTCGGAAATATCCCCCTTTTATTGAAAATATCCCCAATCTTGTCGGAAATGTCTCCCCTTTCTATCGAAAATATCACTCTTTGGTGTCGGAAATGTCCCCCTTTTCAGTCGGAAATATCCCCCTTTTCTGTCGGAAATATCCCCCTTTTGTTGAAAATATCCCCAATCTTATGTCGGAAATGTCTCTCCTTTCTGTCAAAAATATCTCTCTTTAGTGTCGGATATGTCCCCTTTTCAGTTGGAAATATCCCCCAAGTGTTGCCCAAATAGCCGATCACCTCTGTGTCCGACAGTGTCGGCTTTGGAAAACAGTTAAGTATCACCCAGTATGAAGTAATTAAACAATGTCATATCGGGTCCATTCAAATTACCAAGCGTGACGTCATCCGGATGACAGTAACGGAAAGGAATTCCTTTCTTCAGACCATACAGCATTACCTAACTCGAAGACTTGTTTTTTATTATCAATACAATGGCTAAAGGCTAATGGCTATACGAAATGCCGAGGTACAATACTTATCAATACTTAAAAGTCCCATTAAAGTAAGGAATGTGTGTATTTTTAATATGTGGCATAAAGCTAAGTAAAGTATCACAAAAAACGGTAAAACAAAGTAAAATTCTACTTGACTTACTACAGGTACATGGCTTCTAACTGAACTTTTAAGTAATAAAACTACAACATTTTGAGTGTGTCCTAATAAAAGAGTTTCTGCTCAATACAAAGCTTCTTTTCATCTCACCAATAGATGTCTCTAGTGAAGTTCTAGTGATTCAAGAACACTGTTTCAAAATGGGTTCATATATATATATAGAACTCCAAGAAAATTCTTGGAGTTCAACCACACTACTCAAATGAGTAGTGTGGTTGTCAATAATGGGTAGAATTGGTGAATGTTACACGTGTGTTAAGTGACCACTTAAACCAGCCTATGACGGTTGTCAGCCCCGTAAATGCCCAGACTTCCATATTCTTCTTCATCTTTGATGAAAAAAAGAATATAGTAAAACTCCGACGGTTTTTTTTTCACAAGACATTTAACCATCGAAAATCCAACTTCGAAATATTTTACTTTACATTTGACCGGAAAAACTCAAGCTGCTTAACTTTTTACAGAACTTTTATTTTAAACCCCCCGTATATAAATACATACAATAAGAACTCGGCAAAAATAATCGGCAAAAGTCAATAACGGAATATCCGCAAATTACCATATTGGTGCGGAGATACACAAATCGCTCACTCCTTTGAACAACGTCACATATCAAAAAACTTCATTTTTCAGGAGATCGTTTTTAAAGTACAGGTGAACATATAATAAAATGTATTAAAAATAAGTATCAAGCCACTTATTGAACTTATTACTGTGCAAGAGATCTTATTTGGTAAAACCTGAAGATTTTTTCTCCATTTGAAAAATATTTAGTATATTTAAAAAAATAATTAAACAATACATTTTCTTCAAAATGCAAAAATAACACTTTATGCCCTGTAGCGGGTAAATATTAAGTTAAAAATATGCCGCGTTTGCTGGGATATAATACATTTTATGGGCATTCGGAAAATATGCATAACTGAAAATTGTCGATTTTATATATATGACGTTGTTGAAAGGAGTGAGCGAAATGTGGTGATTCCTAGGTCATAGGGTGACATCACGTTTCGGTGTGGTCACGAATCGTCATATGCCACGGTGTGACTCATAAGCCGTGACCTTGCGGCCAGTGGAAAAAGGACGTATCTCCACTTTCGGTTCATTCTATCAAATGTTATTTACAACATTTTGAGGATGTCCGAATCGTTGTAGACAAATCTCGGTCTTTCCACTTGGGAGCTATTTATATTGACATCTCATTAAAAGTATAGAAGTTTGGGTATTTACAGGGCTTACGACCTGTCACAGACTGGTTCAAGCGATCACTTTATACAGCATCCTACCCATGATTGACAATCACACAATGCAATTTTTTGGAACTCCTAGATATATTGATCAGTCTCGTGCGTGACACAGTACGTATGAGTTCACGACAACCATCTATATTGGAATGAGGACAGGATTAAATTTATTAATGTAGTTAAATTAATTTTTAATGTGTTTTTCTAGTAAAAATAAAGATTTTTATAACTTTTTGGAAAGCTTATAAAACGAGGACGTTATTTGAGATGTTTGTACATTTAATGCCATAGTTTTTTGTTAAAACTGTATGATTTTTTTTGGCTAGTAACGCATAAAATATTATTATAATGAAAAACACTATTTTTCATTCATTCAAACCCTTATCCGCACCCCAGGGTGCATAGGGCACTGCATCATATAAACGCAGTGTTATCTTGATCGTAAACACATGAAGGGAAGGTGGTCAGCCCTCCGCTTCAGGTACCTGTCCAGGGTAATATTGAATAAATATCAAAGTGAAAAAATCACTTTGATATTTTTATATTTATTTTACCCCCTGGGAATCGAACCCGGGACCTCCAGAACGGTAGCTGAGGGTGCTGACCATTACACTACGGAGGCGGACTAAAAACTTAGTCATATTAATGAAATCATTTGAAACAATTTTTTGGTATTTTATTGCTTATGAGGCTTCGTTATTAGGTCACCTACCAATAATAATAATAAAAATTATGGCATTCAAAAAGCAATTTTTTTATTCTGTCACTAACGCCCAAAAATGGGTATTTTTCATAAAATCGCTAAATTCCAAATATCTCAAAAACCATAAACATTCAGCCATACATAGTCATACTTAAATTTCTTGGATTTGCGTACCTCTACCTCGTCCTGCCGAAAATACGTTAAGTTACCAATAACCTTCTATATTTTTTCATAGTATTTCAAATCATGTAAAAGTATACCATATCGCTCACTCCTTTCAACAACGTCATATATAAAAATCGTCAATTTGCAGTTGCGCATGTTTTCGGAATGCCCACAAAATGTACTATATCCCAGCAAAAACGGCATATTTTCAACTTAATATTTACCCGCTACAGGGCAGAAAGTGTTGTTTTTGCATTTTGAAGAAAATGTATTGTTTAATAATTTTTTCGAATTTACTTAATATTTTTCAAATGGAGAAAAAACCTTCAGGTTTTACCTAAAATGATCTGCTGCACAGTAAAAGTTCAAAAAGTGGCTTGATATTTATTTTTAATACAGTGTATTATATTTTAAAACTTTAAAAACGATCTCCTGAAAATTGAAGTTTTTGAGTTATGACGTTGTTGAAAGGAGTGAGCGATATGAGTCTTGGAGGCTTGCGCACTTCACCTCAAGATTTGAGAAGATAAATAAAAATAAATAAATAAATATCCCGAGATACGTCATTCGGAAAACGAAAACGTATCATCGAGTCGCCGTAAGAGGAGAGAGACGTAGAAAGTGCACGACCAAGGAAGGGAAACATCCATCTAAACGTGTCACGGTCTAAATGGCGTCTAATAACAACACACACAGACACACACACACACACACGCACACACACATGTTTCAACATAGGTGAGATTTATATATTAAATGTAAAAATCAAACAATGATTTTTTTGAGTCTAAAAAGTTTTTATTTTATTATTTATTTAAACTTCATGTACAGAAAATAAATGGACTGATGGTCCTTTTAGCTATATAAGGACCATCAGTTCATTTAGTCTTCACATTCGTTTGAAAATGCCATAACTAGGCGAAACAATTCGGCTGTCCAAATTTAAAACACAGTAAGGGACATTTTTTTGTAGTAGTTTTTTTTGCATTTATGGACTAATTAGACTCTACTGACGCAATTGGAATAACAAACGGATGTCGTGTTTAAAGCCTTACTCGCAATAATATAATTCATTAAGCGTCCGGCTGCGCTGAGAGCCGGTCGTCATTTCAAACCCGATTTTTTTTTAGAATATATATTGCAAAAATACTACTACTAATAACATCACGCCGTTTCTCCGCAGGAGTAGGAAGAAAGGATGGAACGCCACACTCTTCTGTCCTCAAATATACTCCTCGCCTCCTTCGCATCCACACACCTAGTCATACATGCCCTCCGATTACGCAGACTTTTGACACCAAGATATTTTAGGTTCTGATTGATATGATCGTGCCAAGTCTTTTTCGGCTGAATATTTTTATATTTATTTTTTAATTCGTTACCTATCAATTTTTTTAAAACCAAATATTTATTTAGAAGAAATTCTTATTACTTCAATACAAAAGCGGTAAGAAGAAGAAAAAACATTACATCATATCACTCACTCCTTTCAACAACGTCAAAAATCAAAAAACTTGATTTTTCAGGAGATCGATTTTAAAGTTTAAAAATATAATAAAATGTATTAAAAATAAATATCAAGCCACTTATTGAACTTTTTACTGTGCAACAGATCTATTTAGGTAAAACCTGAATGTTTTTTCTCCATTTGAAAAATGTTTAGTATATTTTAAAAAATAATTAAACAATACCTTTTCTTCAAAATGCAAAAACCACACTTTCTGCCCTGTAGCGGGTAAATATTAAGTTAAAAATATGCCGCTTTTGCTGGGATATAGTACATTTTCTGGGCATTCGGAAAACACGCACAACTGAAAATTGACCATTTTAGATATATGACGCTGTTGAAAGGAGTGACGTTTTTGATCTAGGTGTGCGATATGTACACTGAAATTTTGGAAAATTGACGGCGAAATGACAGATCAAAGAAGCGCGACACGGGTAATTCCATTGATATTTGATTAATTTATTAATACATATGAAACGTGTGAAGGAAGTGAACGTAAATAATCATAAATTATTTAAATATACATGAACACTTTCTTTTCTACGCGCATCTTGTTACAATGAATCATTTTAAAAATGATAAATATCTGATAAATAAATATATATATATATATATATATATATATATATATATATATATATATATATATATATATATATATATATATATATATATATATATATATATATATATATATATATATATATATATATATATATATATATATATATATATATATATATATATATATATATATATATATATATATATATATATATATATATATATATATATATATATATATATATATATATATATATATATATATATATATATATATATATATATATATATATATATATATATATATATATATATATATATATATATATATATATATATATATATATATATATATATATTGGGTTGATGCAAAAGTTTTGACCGTTTTTTACATATATTTTTTTTAAAAAAATTTTTCTTGTGTATTATTTATTTAATAAATTATATAATTTCCATCAGTTCTTATAACCTCATTCCATCTTTCTATCAACTTATTAATACCAGTAGTATAAAATTCCGAGGATTTTAATGCGAAAAATGAAGTAAGGGATGTTTTTACTTGCTCTATTGAATAATTTTTTTCATCATTAAAAATTTTTCGCAGTGATCGGAATAAATAAAAATCAGAAAGAGCAAGATCTGCAAAATACAGTGGATGCTTGATAACATCCCAATTTAATTCATTTAGCTTGTGTTAGGTCATCATAGCCACATGTGGTCGCGCGTTGTCGTGATGAAACACTGCCCCTTTTCTGTTTACCAATTCTGGTCTATCTTTTTGAAGGACCATGTTCAATTTGGATAATTGCTGACAATATCGTTCTGCTGTACTTGTCTTATAGTGTTTCAAGAGTTCAAAATACACAATACCCTTATTATTCCACCAAACACAAAGTATAACTTTTTTTTATGGATTTCGGCCTTCGAAGTTGTTAATGGGGCTTGTCCAGGTATAGTCCAATGTCTTTTTCTTGTAACGTTGTTGTACACGACCCATTTCTCATCTCCCGTCACCAAACGATGCAAAAAAGGTTCATGTTTTTGTCTCGCACTCAAAGCAACGCGCGTTGAAACACGATCCAATAAATTGGCAGCCGACAATTGATGAGGTATCCAAACGTCGTACCGCGAAACCATATTTCCATACGCTTCAAATGTCTTAATGCGATTGTTTGGTTGACTCCCATCATTGACACAATCTCCCTGTTGGTTAGACGTGGATTGGTGTCAATTATGACTTTTAATTCGTCGTCATCAGACTTCAATGGCCGCCCGGTACGTGGTTTATCAATGAGTGAAAAATCTCCAGATCGGAATTTTGCAAACCATCTTCGTACCTGTCGAACTTTGATGACATCTGCTCCATACACTTCACAAATGTTTTTGGTTGCCACACTCGCGGTATTGTCTTTACGGAATTCATAAAGTAAACAATACGTAAATGCACTTTATCGAACGACATTTTGAAAAAATACAAGGGGTTATTACTGTACTCTGGCCAGGCCAAAACTGAATAGAAAGTAGAGAGAAAGCATCCTTTATACAATGGAATCATAAAAAAAGAAGATACTATTCATAATTTGTGAAAAATTTTTTTTTTACCTGGGATCATAAAAAACGGTCATTACTTTTGCATCAACCCAATATATATATATATAATTTATGAGGCGAATGTAGTTGGAAAAAGAAGCAGAGGACGACCGAGGAAAACTTGGCACAATCAGGTATGCCAAATACTTGAAAGCGGCCGGGTCAGGAGTCGTAATAATCGTCGGGTATGTATGAGGAGATGCATGAATGTAGAAGAGGCAAAGAATGTTTGCAAAGACCGAGTGGTTTGGCGTTCGATTCTCTCTGCCTACCCCTGCGGGGAAGCGGCGTGATGGTTAGTTAGTTAGTTATATATATATATATATATATATATATATATATATATATATATATATATATATATATATATATATATATATATATATATATATATACATGAACGTAACAAGTATTTGGACACACTCAAAAGTGTTGTATATAGCCTATGAATAATTTCAAATACTAATAAATATATATATGCATTTTCTTATTCGTTTTACTAGTTCATTAATGTGACTATGGTATTTCAAGTGTTGATCTATTATTACACCTAGATATTTTATTTCTTTTTTAGGACATAAAACAGAACATAAGTTTTTGCAATTTGAATCCCTGCAGTCACCATTGTGAAATGTAATTTTTATATTTGTCGGTAATTTGAGTTTAACTAACTAATAACTAACTAACCATCACGCCGCTTCCCCGCAGGGGTAGGCAGAGAGAATAGAGCGCCACACCACTCTGTCCTTGCAAACATTCTTCGCCTCTTCCACGTTCATGCATCTCCTCATACATACCCGCCGATTGTTACGACTACTAACCTGACCACTTTCAAGTATTTGGCATACCTGATCGTGCCATGTTTTTCTCGGTCTTTCTCTGCTTCTTTTCCCGCTAACATTCGCCTCATAAATTTGTTGAGTTTATGGATACAAAAAGGGATAAAGAATGTTGTATCTGTATTTAGGGATAATAGATTATTGTCAAACCAGAATTTAAGGATCTTCATATCCTTATTTGCGCGATCATTTACGGTATTCCAGTTGGGTCCGTTTATAACTTATAATGTATGGTAGTGAAGCACGGAGTTGGCAAAAGAAGGATAAAAATAGACTGAATGCATGACAGTCAAAGTGCAATCTCTCAGTGCGGCAAAACCATGTATGGCAGATGTTCCAATGGTGATACAAGGAAATAATGCAAGGCTGAGGTGAGCATTATCCATCAAACTAAGAAAGGTGTGTTGAGATGGTTTGGACGTGTAGAACGAATGAGTGAGGAAAGAACGGTTAAACAAATTTATGAGGCGAATGTAATTGGGAAAAGGAGCAGAGGAAGACCGAGAAAAACGTGGCACGATCAGGTATGCCAAATACTTGAAAGTGATCAGGTTAGGAGTCGCAACAATCGGCGGGGAAGAGGCGAAGAATGTTTGCAAAGACAGAGTGGTGTGGCGCTCTATTCTCTCTGCCTACCCCTGCGAGGAAGCGGCGTGATGGTTAGTTAGTTAGTTAGTTTTTTACTCACCGGGATGGGTGGCCTCTCCCGAACGAGGGTCCCGACAGGACTCGGTATCTTGGAGGGGCTGCTGCAGCATGAGGAGACGCTTCGGACTGGACTCCCGACTCCTGAGGGAAAGATATAATGTTAGTCGAGATGATGACCACATAGGTATGTGAATACCCCTGTCGTATAGGTACTCAACAAAACTGTCCGACCATCTCTAGCCAATCGATCGCAGTGTGCGCAAATGGCGGTCGAACAAAGCAATTTTTTATTGATTTATTTATTCAAACTTCATGTACAAAAATAAATAAATAATGTACAAATTATCTGGTCAAATTATAAGCTTAAATAATAAAAATAAAAATGGTATTTTCTGGCGTTTCTCATGTGTGTGATCATAATCCAGGATTCGGACCTTACATACTTATAAAAGAGTTTCTGCTTAATAAAAAGCTTCTTTTCATCTCACTAATAGATGTCTCTAGTGAAGTTCTAGAATTTGAGTAGTGCGGTTGTCAATAATGGGTAGAATTGGTGAATGTTACACTGTGTAAAGTGATCACTTAAACCAGCTTGTGACGGTTGTCAGCCCCGTAAATGCCCAGACTTCCATATTCTTCTTCATCTTTGATGAGATGTCAAAAAATAATAAGAAATAAGTAAATTGGCGGGTTTATTGCTAAAAAAAACAAAATCTTCTATATGGTCAAAACGTTTGATACCATATCGCTCACTCCTTTCAAGAACGTCATAAATCAAAAAACTTGATTTTTCAGGAGAACGTTTTTAAGTTTAAAAATATAATACAATGTATTAAAAATAAATATCAAGCCACTTACTGAACTTTTTACTGTGCAACAGATCTTTTTAGGTAAAATCTGAAGTTTTTTTCTCCATTTGAAAAATATTTAGTTTTTTGAAAAAAATAATTAAACAATGCCTTCTCTTCAAAATGCAAAAACAACACTTTCTGCCCTGTAGCGGTTAAATATTCAGTTAAAAATATGCCGCTTTAGCTGGGATATAGTACATTTTCTGGACGTTCCGAAAACACGCACAACTGAAAATTTACAATTTTTGATTTATGCCGTTCTTGAAAGGAGTGAGCGAAATCTGGATTATCTCCAATTACAGGAGTTATTGATCACATCACCTTTGACATCTCATCATAGATGAAGAAGAATATGGAAGTCTGGGCATTTGCGGGGCTTACAACCGCTATAGGCTGGACGGCCGTAAGCCCCGTAAATGCCCAGACTTCTATATTCTTCTTCATCTATGTTGAGATGCCAAAGAATAATGTAAGTGTTCGTTAGTTAAGAATCTTGAATCTGTGAAATGATCAGGCGATCGTTTTGAAATTTCGGCACATTGTGACGCCTTTTTAAACACCTTTTTTTACTTCAATGGCAGCGCCAGCTGTTGAACGAAATAGCTATGCACGCAGTACTAAATATTGCGAACAAAATGTGAAGTATTTCATGAACAAAATATGACATTCTAAGGTAAAAATGCTGACGACCGTCACAGGCTGGTTCAAGTGTTACTATTAAACCAGCTTAAACCAGCCTGTGACGGTCGTCATCCCCGTAAATGCCCAGACTTCCATATTCTTCTTCATCTTTGATGAGATGTCAAAGAATAATATGACAAATAACTCCTGTAGTTGGAGATAATCCAGATTTGTGAACAAGTATTTGAAGTAAATAGAAATATTTAAACTAATAAATGCGGTATGAAAGTGACGAATTTCAATATTTTAAATACAATACAACCTCATCCGAAGTGAACACACAATGGAAAGTGTGTTTTAGAATTATATTTTGACATTGATATAGTAACGGAGTCGCGGAGCGTGACAAATGACCAACTAGGCACATTCCTCTGCGAGATCGTAAAGCTAAGATAGCCATTTTACCATATATATACACACACTATTAGATCAGCGTGCGGATATGACGAAACACATCATAAAATTCACAACATTCGAGGAGTGTGTCTAAATCTTTGTTAAAAAATTGTGGGTTTGTCTCCTAAACTGACCGACTAAATAACCACCGCGTAATTACCCTCAGGCGGAGATAATAGAACGCCACATCAATCTGTCTTAGCAAACAGTCTTCAAGTTCCCAAATAAGCGTATAGAACATGACCTACGTTCCCTAATAAGCACATAGAATATGACCTATGTTCCCTAATAAGCACATAGATTAAGACCTAGCCACTCTAATTAGCGCATAGAATATGACCTACCTTCCCTAATAATCGCATAGAACATGACCTAGGTTCCCTAATAAACTCATAGTGCATGACCTAGCTAC